>NW_009612983.1:0-11705 GCF_000690535.1 Cariama cristata | reverse complement strand
CCCTGTTTTAGCCAAACCAGGACAGCAATGAAGGCTGGTCTGTCTTGCCATGAAAGCTTAGGACTCTAGTTTAGATTTGAATTGAAGCTCTCACCTTCTATCTCAAACTCTCATCTCACCCAGAGTAAACCTCTCAGTTCATCACGGAGTGATGCAGACTGTCACACTCGCTACACGTGGTGCAGTCTGGCCATCAGACCTCTGAGGCAGAGGCTCTCCTCTCCTCTGGGCTAAATTCTGCTGGTTGCCTGCAAATGGCTTTCTCCAAAACAGGCAGGATTATGGTTCCAACATTATTTTTGAATGGGAGAAAGGAGGCAAAATGAAACTGCACAGCTATTCTCATCCATTGGTTTGGGACTGTACATAGTTTTCTTTCTGAAGGTGTTGCTACACCTCTAACTGGTAATTGTCTCAGGTTTGGGGGAGAAGTGGCAGTTGTGTGTTTGTATGGAGAAGCTTGCCTGGGGCAGAAGGTGGGAAAGAGATGATGTGCTGCTGCCAAAGAACATGAGAAAATAGGCAGTGTGTTCTTCCCACTCCAACCAGAGCAGCCATTGAGTCAGCTGGGAACTCAAAACCAAGGCAATACATGGCAGGTCACTTCGGCAGCAGGAAGGGTATAGTGCAGCAGCAGGGCTGAAGCTTAGAAATTAGCTTAGCAGCTGTCTCTGCAGGCTTGGGTAAGGCTCTTTGCTGCAGGGAAGTCTTCTTTCAACCTTTCCTTGTGTAAATAAACTGCTAACACAAGAGGCCCAGGATATGCCTGGGGATCAGCTTTTCTTCAACTGCCTTTATATAACTTGCTACCCTTCACTCTCTCTCTGTGCTTTCAGCAGGCTGCCTCTCCACTTGCAGCAACTTTGGCAGCTCTGTCAGCGGCCAGCTCTGTTTTCTGTATGTCCCAGATGATACTTAGTTGGTTATTTCTCCTCTCTGATTGACATAGCTCCTATTCCAATGCAACACAGACCTTGTTTTCGTCACTTTGTGACTTTCCCAAGATGCCATTAGTGGGCAGCATGACGTGAGGTAAATCACACAATGCTATCAACACAAGGGCTGAGCCAGATTCACAACTCCATCATTGCAGTTTCACTCTATAGGAACTCTGTTGAAATTAATCTTGTCACACATCAGACCAGAGTTGCTTATTCAGTCCACAGTGTGGTCATGAGACAGCACAATGGAAGAGCACTCATTTCTGTTACTAGAGAGCACTTGTGCCAATGAACTGTATTTATGTTCTGTGAACAAGTAAAGATAAGGTAGGAATATATGCACAAAGATGAAAAGAGTTGGAGTTTCTATGGAAACTCAGAATTTCCTGATTTATATAATTAAAATTAACTGTATCCCTTGTTAATGGAGTTGTAGAAATGAACAAAGAAATGTTGATTTTTTTGGTCCTTTATTATGTGTGAACACTTTCAGTTATCTTTCTCTTTTCATCTCTCTCATACGTACATGTTCATGCAGTTTTTTACATTCTATATATTTTATATACAATATGTGCTGTGTAGCTTTCCTAACTCCCAATAATATTAACAGAAGTTACTCATGTAATTCTCCCATTCATTGTTGGGACAATAAACCTCAGAGAGTGTGAAAGCACCACATTAAACTCATTTTTCTCAGTACTGATATGAATATAGGATGCTAACATCCAGATGAAATGGCAGACATAAACCTAAGGACCCACTATTGCTGGGTATCATGCATCACGCACTTATCTTTCTGTCTTATGCAATGCTGAGGGAGAATGTTCTTAACAAAATACATTTGTATCATCTCCCACAGCAATGTCTCTTGCTGGGAAGATGAAAGCAGCACCAGTACTTGAAAGCTTTCCACACTAGAACACCCAATAATTGCCTATAACTTACGACCTTTGGCTCTGATTGTGCCATATATCACATGCTAAGTAGAAGTGGGACTGATCAGAACTTGGATAGAGGACTTCCAAGGAAAGCTTCAATATGGCAGAACATGGTATTAGTGGCTCACTATGTGGTGCATATCCCTAATGCTTAATGTTGAACCAGTACTTCAGCTGTGACGCACTGGTGCTGATGGATGTGCTAGTTTTTAAAAGAAAAATAAAATCATAGTTCAAACCCTTTTTGAGGAGAAATAATAATTTATTGCCTCAATTTTCGCACAGTTTGGCATCAATTGCATTGCCATATATAAGTCACATGGCACACAATCAGTGCACAAAAAGTCCATTAGTAGCTGGAAAGTACTGTCAGATAAGAAATAAACTTAGGGACACCATTGTTTTAATCCACAAATGATCAACAGATAAAACAATAAAAATGAAGATATGGGAGGTTTTTGATGCCCTGGAGTTGGGAAGGAGAAAATTCTTCTGGATAAAGTTACAGACATGGTGCTATTCTCATAATAAGGCAGGATGTCTTATTCCAAACTCAAATGGTTTTTGTCAGCAACAGGCATAAAGTGAGCCGTTGTCGTACCATCTGCCAAGTACCTTTGGGATCTGATGGCATGGAAGGATCATTAAAAATGAAAGAAGTTGCTGTTTACGTTAATAAAAACACAGGTTCAAAAATTAGGTTGAAAAAGTAGCAACATTATAAACATGCCTTTAAGATGAAAGCCATTTCCTCTTGTGGTGAAAGGTATAATTTCTTTTCATCTGTTAGGATGTGACTATGCCAAATCTGGCTTCTGCTTCCTTGCTATGCCACTCTCTAATGGAATTTTCATTGACAGAAATGAAGTGTGTGTTGTACATGGGACTGTCTCTGCTCTCTCACCTGGACAGAAATAAAAATAAATCTCTCCAGTTAACTGTATTTCAACTATACCATTACTTCCAGCATTCTTATAATGAGGGTTGGGTAAAATTGAAGCCTATAATAAGAGTATACTATTCTCTTTTTAAAGGCTGACCTGTAGTTCTGGTTTACAAACCAAATGACTGTAGTCAGGCATATTAGTGCTTTAACCTTTTTATTACATTACATACATGAAAACAATTAAGGCTGGGATTCTTTCCAATGTATTATCATTTTCTGTTCCCTCTGGCCTTTTTCCATCCATTTCAAAGAATGTACATAGCACCAACTGAACATTCTCTCATGTTTTATTTTCTTGTTTCTTTTCTTCTTAACAACTGTCATGCTTTCAAGATCAGCCAACTATAGAGTATCATGCAACAGCAGCAGTCAACAGCAGCAGCAACAAAAACAACAAAAAGTTTGGGGGTTTAAAACTCCTCATAAAATTAAATCTGAGATTTAAATTCTTCCTCATATTTTATTGTCTTTTCTTTTCTTTTTCCTGTGGTAGATGGTAATTAGAGTCAATAATCTTTTGCTGAGAGAGCACCTTGTCCTCACAGTGTTTATATCATCATCATCAAAGATCTGCCTTAAGGCCCTGGCGTGTTAATAATTTAAGGTGTGCACACCTTAGTTATAGCAGGAAGCCTAGTTATTGAGTTTGTAAACCAACTGATGATTTATGGGAACACCTTGTATGAGTCATGCTCATTAAATAAAATACTTCAGTTTAATAAGGAACATGGGGTAAACAGTTCTTCCCGTTACAGGGTGACCGTGCAATTGGAAATTGCTGAGTTTTGTCACCAGCTTCGCCACTGCTATTTTGTCTTAATTGTAATGTCAGGGTCAGCTTGTCTGCCTGTGTGTGCACATGCATGCATGTGCACACACATTTCCCCTTGAAGCACAGATAGATAGTCTTTCACCAATGCTCTTCTTTTCTCTCACCCTCTCTGTCTCTCCCTCTCTTGCCATACAGCTGTTTCATAAGTTACTCTCTGATAATGAAAATGTTAAATCTCTCTTTAAAAGGCTACTAATTAAGAAAACAGAAATGTTCACGGAAATAAAATTACAAGGGAAAAAAAAAATCAATATATCGTTGTTAAATGTAGCTTGCATTTGAGAGCCGTAATCATATTTTACTTTTAAACACTAGAGTTAGCTCTGACTCATTAGAAATTCCTTGGGAAACTGAGGCAGTAAAAGCCATACACATTGGCCTCTTCTGTTTTACCAGAACCAAGCGTGCTTTGCCCAACACTTTAGAAATCCACTGTATCTCCAAAAGATTTCAGTGGGATAAGGTAAAGTGCCAGCATCTACCCTCAGATGGCAAACATGCAGACAATAATATCCTCTGCATCATCTGCATTTTTCAACTTTTCAGAAATGGGGGTGTGGTTCATTAGTGACACTGAAGTCTGCCTGTTCCCACCAAAGCCGGTGGCACTTGAGTACTGGGAGTGGAAGGAGCCGGTGCAGTGACGGCTGGAGGCTTCACTAGGCTGGAGGCTGCTCCGGGGCAAAATTACTGTTGTCTTCACTGGACGGAAGGTGGGACTTGTGGAGTTACAATATTTCTATGGAATAAGGGAGAAACAAATTGAGTAATAACATAAAAACAGTACATATACTTTTCTTGATGGATATCATTTTTACCATCCCAAACCAAAGGCAACTCAACTGGGTTTAGTTAAACTGATAAACAAATAATAAGAAATTCGTTTTCAAAAAAACATCCAACTTTTACCATCAACTGAGTATTAGCAAATACGTCATTATCCCTGCAATATTGATTTTTGTGTTCTTTATGTTTCCTTTTAGATATACTTTTCTGGATTCTTTTCACACAGGTGACCCAACTGCAAGTTTAATTTTCTGACTAATAACTGAACATCCTCAAATATAGACAGCCTGTCAAGCATCATTAATGAATTTGTTAGAGAATATTGGGCCAGATCCACTTGTGGTGTAACTTTTGATTTTAACAGCACCACACAAGTGATCTGACTGCCAATTTGTAAACAATGGTTTGAGTCCCCCCTTTTTTCCAGGGAAAATAAAGCATGACATAACAGGGCATAAATACCACTTGGGCCATCTCTTTGAGTTATCTAAATGCCTTTCATCGCTTTGATATTTGCATTTTGCAATGTTTTGTTTGTTTGACACTCGTTCAGCATATGGGAGTACCATGATTTCATTTTGCAGAGGGAGCAGGCTGCATGGAGAACTGCTGGCAAGACCCACAAACAAAGTTAGGCACCTCAAAGGTGAGGGTTTCAGGACTTTCTGCTGACTGATGAAAGGCAGATGCAGAGGCCCAGTCCCTTGGAGACGGCACTGGCACTGCTGGCTGAATTGCACAAATGATCAGACTAGCCAATGACAGAAAGGCTTCACAGCCACCACACTGCAAGGGATGTGGCCCCGTGGCCATGCTCCAAGGTGTCCACCCAATTCCTTAAAGGACAGGAACAGCAATGGTTAGGGGAGAGCAGAGCAGGTGAAGGCTCACTCCAGATTCACCTCTTTTCTTATACTCTGCCCCAAAATAGCCACTACCAGTCATCCTTAATAACAGCACACTGAATTGGTCACACCTTCAGGGATTCAAGTTGTTCCTCCAGGTATACACGTTGGAGTGGCACCCAGAAGCTGAATTCTTGGTGCATAAGGGCCTTAACCACCAAAAGCAAAGTTTTTTTCTGCACACTAGGCTCACACAGGATTACTCAGCCCTCCCTGCAGAGGCTGCTGGTTGCACAGCCGCAGTGGCCTGAAGTGGATTGTGCAGCCCCTCAGCTGAGTCCAGGGGCTGCTCTGAGCCCCGAGCTCCTGCAGCACACTACTTTGCATGCACTGAGATGTCCAATCTGCAGAAGCTGTACTAAATACATCCTTGGGTGCTTTCAGATTTCAGTTGTCTCCAAGCAGCTCAGTGAGGTGTTTGAGAATGTAAATTTTGCGAGTAGTGGGAGTTAGACATGTCCTCCTCACTTAAAAATGTCCACGTCACTGACTCAGAGGGACACAAGGAGCCTGGGGCAGAGCAGAGAGAAAAAAAACAGCTTCTTCAAGACCTAGAATAAGTGCCCTAATTCATAAACTTGTCTTCTAAAGGGGAGAAATCTTTATAATCTCTCAACCATGACACTCCTTACTCCTGGAGGCTATAGCAAAGGTGATGTGGGAAGGAAAGACACTGGACTGGGAGAGGAGCATACTTTTTACAATTCAGTCATTGTACATGACTGCTTTGGACTTTTTTTTTTTTTGCTCTTCAGCTTTACGCAGTATGGGTTGTGGTTGCCTCTACATAACCACACAGAAGGCAGAAAACAAAATATGTTTCCATCTTATGTTTATGCTGTGCTTAGTGGATGCAAGAATTGCATCAGCTTCACCTCCACTGGAGTGACCACCTCCTTCCCCAGCAAGCTCCCAGCAACTGTATTCCATTGCCCTTTGCACTGTGAAGGTGCTGGCAAAACACATTCCAGTGAGTGCTATAGAAACTACCACCAAATTCAGAAAAGCAGTTTTATGGAGTTATTTCTATTAACACACTGGTCCAAGGGTATAACAGAGCAAGGGAGTCCACTCAGACAAGGGACTGGGAAATACTCCCAAACCTAATGATACAGACCCAGACTGAAGTGTGATGCTCTTGACTCCATGTGTACTTTTGCCCATCTTAATTTCAGGTTACACATAAATAGTTTAGATCCTATCGAAGTCAATGAGATTCTAAGCTAAAGCTTAACCTTAGGGTGAGCTGAACCAAGGCCACACAAAATCTTTAATTTCCAGCACACTACTCCCTGCCACTCTTCACTTTATCCTCCCTAATGCTAAGGCTCAACACCAAACCTTAGCCATTAATATTTTGAACACCAGCAGATATTGAGATTTTCCATTGCAAATGTCAGGGCTCCGCTTCCCTCTTTTTGGCTGGAGTCAATGGCAAGAAGTTTGGATGCCCTAATTACCAATGTCAGCCAGAAAGAGTGGTAATCTGAACTAACTGTCTCCCTCCTTTAGTCCCAGTTGCTGTGGGTTCCTGACCCACTGTCATGTAATGAAATGTAATCTCCAACCCTGCCTCATACCAGGAGATTGGAGGCATGGTTAGTTCCTGGTCTCTCTCCAGAGTGACACTTTCTTACTGCCTTGTGCCCAGGATAAACTAATTGATGGCAAAAGAGGACCAAATTAAACCTTCTATCTAGAACTGCTAAAGAACAGCAGAGGAACCCATGCCCAAGCTGCACTAAAGAGGAGTCCTCCCACTCCTGGAGACCAGCAAATGCCCTTAGCCAATCTGATTTACTACAGGAAAAACACACCATTGCTTCTTCCCTTAGTGGTAGAGATGGTGTGTGGGCAAGTGGCTTCCTTTGGAGATAGGCAAACTGGTAATTATGATTATTTGCTTTGGAGTAATACCTAGAGACTAGATCCCTACTGTTCTAATCTATATAGCAAATGATCTATACAGCCAACATAAAGGATTTTCAGCCTAAGTATAGAAACACAATGTTTGGGTCTTGAAAGTTTCAGATGAGCTGACATAATTTTGGATGATCCTTTGAATTGAGGTGAAAAATAGTCATGAGATGTAGAAAAAGGAATGAGCATGAATATGGAACTGAAGACATAAGAAGAGGAAAAGCTAAATTAGGCCATTAACTTATAAAGCAGGTATTGAGTGGAAAAGGAATTTTGTATGATCTGGGCAAATTCTATATTATATAATGGAAAGATACCAAAACAAGTGAGACTTCTATACATTCACAGGCAAGTTAACATACCTAAGCAAACTTATCCTCTAATTGGCTTCAGTTAAGTGAATTCAGAGCATCTTTGTGATAATTCAGAGTGCCACTAGGATGCCTGGCAAGTGAAAAGCTTCTGGGAATTAAGCAAAAGAGTCACAGAAACATCTCTAATGAAATATCTGGGGAGTAACAAAGAATGTGATACAACCTCACCCGGTTTTGAAGCCTGTTTGTCAGCAAGGCACAATAGGACTGCCCTCCAATTGAAAATTGAAAAAAAAAAAAAAAAAACACAACACCAAAACTTGCTGATTAAACTCTTGGATTCATGAATATGGGCAGAAATAAACCATGGTGAAAATTAGTAAGTCCATAAAACACTGGAAATCATATTAAGGACATCATTTATCATATACTGCCCAAACCGCACAAATCTGTCCAGAAAATTGCAAAATGAGCTCATGCTCAATACAAAGGGAGCAAGGAATTTCAAAAGACTAATATGAAGCACATGTTAGCCATGCATTTCCTCATGTCCTATTTGAACCAAAGTCAACTTGCATCTGTGCTGGGGCAAACTCAGAACCTGACCCAACCTGACTGGATTTTGAAAGCATGGCTCCAGATTAGAAGCCAACAGACAGGGTCTAGGTGCCTCCAACTAAACATCTTTCCTTGTCTAACAGAAGATAAAGGCACCGAGCAGCATGTCATCGTAAAACAGTCAGAAATCTTAGTCATAGCCTTCAGTGTTCAGTTAAGGCATAAAAGCAGAGCTGGAGATGTTACTTTGTAGATAGCAATGCACCCACCAGAGATAAGATAACCAAGTGAGTGATTCTGTAATAAACAGCAGGAGCAACACACAACAGAATTGCTGAAACAACAAGATATTCCTGAGAGTTTTTCGGTACATGACTGATGGATATCTACGTGAGTTAAACCAGAAAGGTGATCGAGTAAGCTGCCTCTTATTTGTTGTCTTCTTCTGGTTCAGTTTTGGATGTTTTGATAAGGTGTTGCACAGCACATACCAATGGTATAAAGTTATAAATCCTAGCTTGTTCCACATGCATTTCCAGTTAAGACAGAGACAACTAGCATACATGATAAGCGGTTCATCTGACCAATTCTCTTTAATTTACTGGTCAAGGACACCATGCCAAGCCTACACTATGCAACATCAAACAGCCTGGTAGATGGCAAATGATAAAGAACTTGATAACAAAAAGTCTTGGTTGATTAAAAATGTTGATATTTGTCATTGTTAAAATATCATAACACACCTCACAACACTTTAATAAGATCACCAGTTTGGGGCAAGTAGGCAAATCACAATCCTGCCAACTTCTTGAGCAAATACAATTAATCCTGAGGTATAGTTATAGAAGGAGGTTATGCCAGGACAAGAGTAACATTCAAAGTTGCCAAATAGCTACTATATAAATAGGAGAGATTTCAGCAAGTAAGTATTTGGGAACCTGACATATTTATGACTATTGTTGCTATGCCAAAGTCAAATACGAGAAGCCTGCACTACAGGAAGGCCTGCAGGAGGACCTGGAGCTACCAGCTGTACCTTGAGGACATCCAAAACCAGTTGGCATGGCTCCTGTGCTGGCAGAAATGACACATGCCCACCCCACTACTGACAACAAAAAACAAAATGTGAAGGCAACACAGATGCCAGGTGCCGCTGAACAGATATTAGAGGTAAGGAACAGGGCATGTGACAGGAAAGTCTTGGAGGTGCTCAGGATGTAGTTGCTAACCCAAGCCCTGTGAAGCTGAACAGCCTCATGGCATCAATGGGTTTCTGGTCTTCCCCCCCACCCCGTCCCCACATGCACAGTATGTGCATTCACTTGAGCATGTGTTTTGAGGGGCAGCAGGAAGAGATTGCTACTTTTTTGTCATGTTTGCTTTCAATATTTTTTTCCTCTTTTCAGAGGTATGTTTTATCATCAGTCACTGGAGTGAACAGACACTGACCCCTGCCTTGTGGCAAGGACATAGTCCTCCTCTCCCTGGCCCAGTGCAGGATCTCAGGACAGAAGCTTAGCAGACCTCCTTTCTATCAAAGACATAAAGAGTGGTGTCCTCCAAAGGCTGGTGAAAGGCATCAACTCAGGTGGCAGAAATAGTAGTGCAACGGTTCAAGGCCTGAAAAGGAACTTGCATCATTCCTGGATGAAAGGGACAGCAATAGTGATCAGCTATTGCTACCGGGGGGGAAACAGGCAGAGAATTTAGCTCTCAATTATTGCTATTTTAAAGGATTTCCTTATAATATGACATATGACATAATGAAAACCAAAACATAAGGTTTTTTTAGAAAAAGGACCCTGAGAAGGAAACATTATGGCAGCCAATGGGATCTGGCCCACTGTTGGGCAAGTATGTCCCAGCCACAGATCAGGGACAGTGCTCTTACTATTGGCCATGTCATGGACATGAGACACTCAGGCTGAAATGAGGTCTGCACAGCTGCACCCACAAAAATACCAAGTGCATTGTAAATCACTTTGAATCATCTACCTGGAGATTTCTGAAAGACTGAGATGCTCAGGGAAGGAAGGCAGACAGGATGCTCAGAGTCCTGCAGGAAGAGGAGCTGTAGAGCATCACAGGGTGGAGGGAGCTCTTTGAGGCATCCAGCTAGGGGAGCACACCAGAAACCTGACACATCATGCAGCGTGAACTGCATAGGCGTTGCCTATGCTGTGATCAGAATACAGTGTGCAAAGAGAGATGAAAAATCCAGTAGGTGCGGGGCACATGGTTGGGAGGTTGATGCCTTTTCTGTTGCCATGCCTTAGCACTTAGGGACACTCCAGCTCACTAGATTAAAAACTAACATTCAGTAACTCGCGCAGAGGTCAGGTTCCTAGTTGCACTGCAGATACACTCTGACTCAGTCTGAGGAAATAATTGACATGGGAACAATAATGAGAAAATCAATTGCTAAGTCAGATATCATTGACTGCAATGAAAATTTTGTGCATGGAGGATTTGCAGGATAAAGACCCAGGTTTTCTTTTAGGCTAGATGAGTTGGTAGAGATGCAAGAAAAGATAATGTGATTAATATTGTTGTCCTTGTTCTGCTACACTTCCAGCTGGAATTCAAAAGGAATATAGCCTGATGGCATCCCAGGGTGATTCTTCAGCCGAAGTATTAGGCTGTAGTTCTGTGAATGTTCAAAAATGTGCATGATTAAGACCTTGTGAAACTGCAACATTACACTAATTGTCTGGGCCACTGCACAGTTTCATTGTATTTAACATTAGAGCTAATGTATCGGCAAAAAATACAACTCAGTGCCACCCTGTACATCTCTGCATGTATGTGGGACACCTCACCACATAAGACCCGCAGTTCTTGTGCTATTATTTACAGCAGTTTACAGCTGTACTCAAAGCCTTTAATCAGTGCTCCATTAACGCTGGCAGGGTCCAAAGTGTAAAAAAAGCTTTTTCCCCAAAATGAATACTATCTGAGGACACTTAATACTATCATGAGCCATTCACTCTGTTTCGCATGGTGTTATCTTCATCTTCTGTCAACAGTATCTACTGAAAGAGCGATAGTAATCTGAAAGAAATGTTTATTATTGTCTTGCCTCTCACACCTGCCCCATCGTACCTTTGTTCTTTGTCTCAGAGGCAGTAAAAGCACAGCAAACTACAGCAGAGACATGCCTTCACCTTACAGATTGTATTTTTTGTTGCAGGATTACAGTGCTAATTAAAGATCACGCGTACATCACCATCGCTATTTCTTGACTTAGAAGAGTGGAGTATTTCTCCTCCAGGAGCTCTCTCTAGAAATACATCTATAGGTACTTTTGCACGCTTGGAAGAGATGTAACACAAAAAACACCAGGCATTATTTTAGCCTGGATATAATTGTGAGTATGAAATACTAGGGTGAAAATCTTCCCCGTGAAACGAAACGGCCAAAAAAATTCAGGTGTGAAAGTGGCAAACGGGGTGGGGAGCCGTGTGTGTGTGTGGGTACCCCGGAGCGATTTAGCAATAAAGCCGGCGGGAGGCTCCCTTCCTTCCCCGCATCCCTCTCTTCAGCGAGTGGTTAAGACGCGTCCGCC
>NW_009612982.1:0-1894 GCF_000690535.1 Cariama cristata | reverse complement strand
GGGGAGGGGGGCAAAAAAAGAGATACCGTGAAATATAAAGGTAGTAGCTTTGCTAAGTATCTGTTACCAAGCACAAATGTAACGGGAAAAAGAAGTAATACTGGTTGCTAAATTATCCCACCAATTCCTGGTTAGCTAGGAAGACTGGACAAAGAGAGAGAGAGAGAGATGGGAGGAGACAACGAGTAATATTTCCTTTGCATCATAATATGCTCTAGTCAATCTGTAACAAAGCATAAGGGAAAGCAACGTTGCAGGGTCTTTCCAAATTCTCCTCTTCTTGAAATACGCTGATTGTCTGTAGTCCCCCTCACTTGACTATCATGTTTCATTACATTGCATAATTTTAAAGTGAGTTATGGGAAAGGATGAGAAGGAAGTAAAGACTGAGACTTAAAGAAATACTGGTGCCCTGGGCTATGTCCATCAGGATTAGTTTTTAAACCTAGCAGTGGTACACTGAAATGGGCAGATCCTGTTTGTTAAAAGACTGGGATCCAAAGGTGAAGGTTAGTTCTAGAAAGTGTCTGCCAGGACTGAGAAACAGAAGATGTATTGCTTCTTAGTTTGATTATGCAAGCAGAGGTTCTCAGAAAGAGTAACTAACTCAGGTAAAACCTTTGAAATGGGCATTTTGATGAGTGGCCATAACCCGCACCGCAGAAGAGTGCCCGTTCCAACAGCCGCTCCAGCCAATTGTGAAAGGTTTAACAATTTACATGTCTCCAGCTCAGCCCTATGAAATACAAGAAATCGGTCTGATTTCCCCTCCCCCCCCGCTCCTTCCAAATTGGTCTTGCACAAAATCCCTCAGTGAGTCTGGTGAAATACTGCATTCTGCCCAAGGGTATTTGGACCTAATTACATGAAACTTTACCAGGCCATGGGAGCAAGAGGGAGGGTCTATAGAATTTACCATGAGCAGAGCTTAGAGTGTAAAGAAGGCGGATTGATGCGTAAGGGAGGAAAGGTATACCTGAGTGTGAGAGAAACCAGGGGAGTTAATGTGCGGGGAAACTGGAAAATCAAAAAAGAGGCAGACTGAGAAAATTAAACACATAGATTAACTAAAAAGGAAAAAAATTACAGAGACAGAGGAAAAAAGGCAACACAAAAAGCAGAGAATAAACAATGAGTAGGTAACAGGAGATCCCAACATTTTATTCATTTGTTTTGCAGCAAAATTCACTGAGTTTCCCCGAAATGTCACGGCCACTGAAGGGCAGAACGTGGAGATGTCTTGTGCTTTCCAAAGTGGCTCCGCTTCGGTGTACCTCGAAATCCAGTGGTGGTTTCTGCGGGCAGCTGAGGACCAAGAGGCTGGAGCTGAGGTGACAGGCACTCAGGTACTGGTCCTCTGCCATGGGGTCCCCAAACCACCTGGGAAAGTCACAGGAGAAGGAGTGGAGAGGAGAGAGGGAAGGAGAGAAGTGGGGGTGAGAGGGAGAGAGCAGAGGGACACATGCTGAATGTCCCTAGGGACTTAATTTTGACCATGAAAGAACAGCATAGGAACCTGCAAAGAAAAATGCCTAACTCAGGGGATGGTGCCTTTGGTGCCTGTCGCTCTCAGGATGGATCTAGGGACGTTCACAAAACCACAAGGATTTCCAAAGTCTAAATTTTTTTTCGTTTTTCTTTCTTTTCCCCTCTTTCTCATGTTCTCTTTGGAAAGCAGCTGTTCAGAAACAGCTCCTTGTGGGAATTTCTTATTTCCCAAATGGCAAAATCCTACATGTGCCCTCCAATTTACAGCTGGTGCAGTCGAATTGACAGCTCTAACTCTGCATGCAGCTACCACAGGAGGGCACACACTTGGGGGTGGGGGGCAACAGGGGGAAACCAATGCCCCAAAGAAGCAAAAGCAAAAAAAAAATCATACAAGAGCGCAATC
>NW_009612981.1:0-24585 GCF_000690535.1 Cariama cristata | reverse complement strand
ACCTTCATATCCTGATGTTTACAGAGTAATATTTTAAAAACTTACAGTTAATTTCTGAATGGAGAAAATTAAAAAACCAAAACCACATAAACAAACCAAATTCCAGTCCCTATCCCAAATCCTTTTGTGCCAATATTGATTTAAGGTATAATATAAAATATTGTATAGTCATGTATACACATCTTCCAAAGAAATAATCTTAATAATCAGAAGATTTTTTTATAACATAACAAGGTTATTAATGCTACACTACTAGTCTTCTAGTTTTGCAGATACAGGCAATTTTAGTCACACTCAAAACAAAAGTTTGTGGTTTATCTATCAAGTTTTACAAAGCAATTTGAGGATGAGTTCACAAATCGAACAGCCCAAGGAGTTCATGAAAAACCTTCCCAAATCAATTCTGAAAGCTGTGATAATACCAATAGATAACTTACATTAAACATAACTGATAAGAATTCCCCAGTTATAACTGCAGTGGAGTTTCCAGGGATTATAAAATAACAACAGCAGGACTCAAAGAGGTTTGTCAGGAAAACCGCAGGGTGGAACTTCTTAGCATTACATTACTACGCATATTTTTATTCACTTTAAAATGAAACAAAGTTTGAACCATTCTATTAAAACTATTTTTGTGTCACATTAAAGAAAATACATTAAGACTTGCAAATAACAGAACACCACTGTTATAAACCATGTTAGATAAATGCTAACATGACTTTTTGTAATTTCTTTTACTGCCGTAGATTTTCCTGAACTATTAAAGAGTACAGACACGTAATAGGTAGCATTAGGAGTTTTAACGGAAAACAGTTTAGTCTCCAAGTAGAAAAAACAACGACTTACAATTCTTGACTTCTGTAGAATTTTTAAATGGACTTTATCTGTCTTTCTAAACAATTCTAGAAACAGTTTTGAGCCTCTAAAAACGGTTCCAGAGCTTAAGGAGAAAAAATCCCAACATGACTCAAGTTTTCTGCTTAGATCTTATGCTATGGGGAAAGTGTTGTTCTTGAAGCAACCTATTTATATAGTCATAGCTGTATGTTGTCTGTCATTGGTGCCACAGCACTGATAGGAATACTATGGCAACAGCAATGCAAAGAAAGAAAGAATGAGGTACTTTCTAGCAACAAAGCATCATCCTGAGACATTTAATAAAACCAGAGTATTTCTAATCACACAGACTATCTAAGATGTCTCTCATATTTGTCTACCTATCATAAATATACATATCACAAAATGGGAAAACAATATAAATACAAACCCAAAAGCAAAAGGGAAGACTAAAGAAACTACAAATGGAAATGGCAGAGTCAGATTAAAACAGGACATTAAGAGAAACTGTCAAAAGAGGGCATGCGAATGGCAACAGACGGTGGAAAAAGTCAGAGATGAACTAAGGCAGACAAGATAAAAATACAAAAAGGAAAAAAGAAAATAACTGGGCAGAAAGGCAGTCACAGTATAGTGTGTGGAAACAGGCTTTCTTGATGATTGGAGTATAAAGGCAAAAAAAAAAAGTACAGAAGGCTAAATAGAGTAATCCAACTCTAAAGTACCCTTCATAAGCTCCAGCACTCACTAACACTGTTAAGGAGGTAAAAAAATATTAAGAACAAATAAATTTGTTTAACAGAAGGTAACATTAAGCTTGCCAAGCCATTTTCCCAGCTTTCGAAAGAATGCATTCACGTCTGTACTGCTGACTTCTGTAACTAGCAAGGCAAATGGCCCAGATGGACAGGATGGGCAGTAGGAGGAGAAAAAAAAAAAAAAAAACAAACCACAATTTGAGATTTGCTCTCTTTCATCTGACTATCTGTGTACTTAAATATACTTGCTTTTTTTGTCCAATATACCAAATATTAATGGCATAATTTAAATACTATCATTGTTCATTATTATCTTCATTTAGCAGCTGTCAAATCATACCTTGAAAAGTAGACAGAACATAAACATTTCAATAGAGTACGATGTGAAGGTAGAATCTAAATCTGTTCTTTATACACAAGGCTCTGTCTGGTCCCACCCGAGTCAGAATTCCTGTAGCTTATTACAGGACTCAACTACTATTTCTTAAGAGGATGACAGAAAAGTAGTAAGTGCAGTAAAATGTTCAGGTGTCCACTTCAGATGAAAAAATTACACTATTTCTTGATACCTGGGTTCAGGTTTGACTTAAAGTAGGAATAAATAAGCTGTGGTAATATTTAGTAACTGCTATATCAAGCTTTAAGAAATAAGTAGTATAGGCTATTTCAAAAATTTAGGAATATTACATTAAAGCCCAAAACTACATCAATATGCAAATATTGAAATCATAATAGAGAAGAAATGCAGAAAATATCACTTCCATTCTTATCTTCATATTCCTGAACCTATTTTAATTACACGGACCAATTTGGCTAGTATAGCACACTTTTTCAATATAATATCCCTTTCATATGCTGCTGATCCACTGTGGACTCCTTAAATAGTAGTATTTAAATCCCTGTGTTTAAACAGTGTTTCTCAGAGCAAAAGATCCCCATGACACAGGCTCTATTTGTCAGTCAACAGCATGATTATAATGTCATTTAACTGAAGAGTGAGCTATTTGCAACTATTCCAGTTCACAACAGCTTCCTCTAAAGCCTCCATTGATAATTAAGAAGTTCTATACTATATGCCAGAGGTTGTTCATTTCTGAATTATGTTGATATGGATTTCAACTTTATCCTGTAGACCTCAGGTGCTGGATTGTTAGGTAGGACCTTTCCTGGTACTGCAGATTTTTAGTGTTTGGTGTTTTGGTTGTTGGGGTTAAGTCCCTAACATGGCTGAACGCAACAATGTCTATTCTTTGTCACCACATATACCAGGTTTCATTTAAGGAACTGGCTAGTTTTGATGCAGGTTAACTTTTTTTAAAAGGTAGAGACTTTACTGGTGTTCCTCACCATTTTTGATGACAATAGGAAACACTACAAATCTGCTGCCTGACAGCAATCCCCCTCATTTTTGTAAGGCCAGGCACAAATGATAACCAAAAACCTGAACTCATTTTCACACTCTATAACGTTACAAACAAATTATTTTGCAGCCCTCAATATTTATCCACAGGATCCACTCCCTACATAGTATATTTCATGATCATATTCAAAGAAAAAGACCTACCTCAAAGAAAAATAGACAATTTGTTATATTATCAAGGCTTTCAAATTCATTCCCTCATATGATTTTACTCTAAATCCACTAAGGGACTGATTTATTCTTTGATCTATTTTTTATTACTGTGATGATACTGACTTCAATGAGGTTCCTTTAATTTCATCTTTTTCCCAGTGATGAACAAAATGAAACTGGAAATTCTTATCACCAGGAGAAAACATTACCCCACATCCATTTAAGTCAACAAAATAAGTAAGTGTGAGTCACAACTTGCTTACAGTTGCCTGCTTTCTTGATTCAGAGTCTTCACTGCTTTAGAAATACAGTATTTATAGGGTTGGTTTGGATTTTGGTTTTGTTTGTGTGTTTTGGTTTGGTTTGTTTTTGTTTGGTTGGTTTTTTGTTTGTTTGGGGTTTTTTAACTTTTCCATCACAGAGGGTAAGAAATACTCTTCACTTGAAAAAATGAAAAGTTACCGACCAAAATGCAGATTCTTACAGCCACATGAAGAAGCAGCCAAAGTGTGAAAAACAAGCAACTGATGAATTCTTACAGAAAGAGAATTCTATATTCCTGATACTAATCTGCAACTACTAGAAAGAGTGCTCATTAAAACTTGCATCAAGATGCTGGAAATAGTGAACAAAACTATAAATACACAACAGGCAGTGAGTATGCTGAATGGACAAATTGAACTCAATCACACTGATATATGGCATAAAGAGTAATTTCTTTTAACTGTTTCATATGAATCCCTCTAAAGCTGAAGTCTCTTTTTTACTAAAATAGTAAGTACAGTGCATGTTTGGGAAAATGTATCTAGCAACTGGTCAGAAAATATTTTTAAAATATACTGCAACTTATTTCAGAAAACTGTAAGAATATGCAGTATCAAATTTATTTATTTACCCGTAACACGAGCAAACAGATAGTCCTGCTATTAGCAGTGAAACAGTTTTGCACCAGACCTGTATCGAAAGCTAAAGGTTGAGAACAGAAATCTTGGGGAAAAAAGGTGAGGATCTCCCTGATAAGCATGGCTATTTCCATTTTCTTCAAAAGAAACACTGGGATACCTGAACAAATAGAAAACAAAACAGAAACAAACCCAACACACAAACCCTCTATAAAACTGATGAAAGTTACAACTCCAAAGTTAACACAACATTACTCTACAAATTCAAATATATGTTCACTAAAATTCATTGACCGATTTCCAAAAGCAACACAAAAAGATCAAGTTAATAATGGAATTATTCATAATGTCATTTTCTTAGTGTTTTACTTGTGTGTTGGTACACATGAATACATTTTACAAAAGAAGTGAAAATTGCTCTAATTTTGGTCCTTGAAAATCTGTTCATGCCTCCAATCTGAAAATTAAATCTATGCTAAAGTAAACAAAAGAAAAGTCATCCATGAACCACTGGGAAGAGAATGCGGTATCACAATCGGAATTTATGTGAAACCACAAATGTGATCACGAGGATGTGTTTCAACTTAAAACATTTTTATTTATTTAAAAATAGAAGTAAATCTGATCTTAGTCACTTGCGTCAAATCCTTTGAAATGGCAATTGTCAAGATCACCTGTTTTACACATAATGTACTCTGCTTTACTGCCTCACTGCCAGTTAATAACTTCCATTATTGAATAGTAGAAAAATACACTTCACAGCATCTACAGGTATTTGTGAATAAGGACAGGAATATTGCTCACAGCTGACTGCTATATTGTCTATTACCTACTTATTCTAAATACACTTCTGCCTAGAGTCCAGTCATATACACAACAACATTCTAGAGCACCAGAAATCAGCTGCCTTCTTCCATCCCTCCCTTCACTTCAAAACACAGAGATGATGTAACTACACTAACTTATATTTCTTATTTAACCAAAAGTTCCATTTGTGAGAAAACTGTTCCCAAAACTTATAGAAAAAAAAAAACAAAAACTACATATATTGCCATTTTTTCTTTGTCATATACACAACAACATTCTAGAGCACCAGAAATCAGCTGCCTTCTTCCATCCCTCCCTTCACTTCAAAACACAGAGATGATGTAACTACACTAACTTATATTTCTTATTTAACCAAAAGTTCCATTTGTGAGAAAACTGTTCCCAAAACTTATAGAAAAAAAAAAACAAAAACTACATATATTGCCATTTTTTCTTTTTAAAAATTCTTGATTAAAAAAAAAAATCTTCTATTTATATTTTGCAATTGTTGTTAAACCTAGGATATCTAGAATTTTGCATAAGTTGCATCACATTCCCAAAGGGGCGGAGGAATGTTCTCCCAGGTGTAGGACTCATATCAGACTTTAAATGATATCAGAATCTTTCTTTTTCAATCTTTTATATTTATATAATCATATATATCATACATATTTATATTATCAAATTTTCATATTTCCAACAGTTTCTTTCTGCCTCAGCATAAAAATATACCTAGAGAAGGCTGAGTGTCCTGTGAAATTAGGCTCACAGATTTTTATAACAAGTTCTTACAGTATTCCAAGTCTGAAAGGAAAATAGTAGCTGAACTTTCACCATAATTCCTGCTCAGAAAATCAGCTTGCCTATGTAAAACAGGACCAGGAGATTACAACAACAAAGCATGTACAAACCATATTTTAGTATTTGTTTATTCCAACCTCCCATCAGGCTGTCTGGAAACAGACACTGCTCCATTTCTGATGTGGTAAAGCTCGTGAAAGATCATGTTAAAACATATAAAATTCATACATTTATGCAGTCCTTAACTAGTGTATTTCACGACTTATTACTGTAATTAATAACTAACCAAGCATCAAGTAACTTATTTTCTTCTTCCTCAGTAAAATGGGAAGAAAATAGTTCAGGCAATTTTACATTCATTCTTGTGAAGAACATTTCACAGAAGCAAAATATTTCCTATTCAACCTATTTCCTTCTAGCAAAAGTTTATACACTACAGCAAAGAATAAAATTTTAACAGTAACATAGTCTCCATGTAAGTCTTTAGAGAAGAAACAGTATGTTTTTCATCTGGTGGCAGCATAGCTACTCATTTTCATATGGGATTTTTTGTTCTTAAAGATAGCTTAAAAGTAAATGAGATTCAAACTAAAAGGTACTGTTCAAGAGTTTAAAATATAAAATATATCACAAAAGATGTTTTCTATACCTTAGCATATATGTCACCAATTAACAGTCTAATCACCGAGTTTGTCCAAAGTTGTCACATGTAACATATGGATACAATACATAAGAAAAGATACTTATAAATCATAAACTCAACTCTGGAATCTCTAAGAACACCACGAACATGAGAACTAACTGCACGTGTTGGAAGGAATTTTCTCATAATTTATGTATAGGTCCAAACAGCAGGGAAACAATCAACACATTTTTTAGCTAACAGACCCTAGCTAAATACACTATATGAATAAAACATTGCAGTATGTAATATAAGACTCTCCTGATTTGAGAGCAAGGCTTTTCCAAGGGCAGAACAAAACCACCTGAATATAAGTTATATTAGTATATAAACCAAAACCAGAGTCCTTTAATGGGAAAAAAACCAAAACAAACCAACCAAACAAAAACAAACAAAAACAAGTAAACAAACAACCAACCAAACCAAACAAAACAAAAAACCCCAACAAATAACAGATTGAGACAAAACAGCAAAATAAGATTCTAAGTAAGTGCCTCCCCACTCAGTGTCCTGGCAGGCCAGTTCCTCACAGGCAGACTTGCCCTGACTCCAGCAAACTCGAGGGCTTCTCACTCCCTCCACAGACCCTCAGGCAGTTTCTAGGAAAACCCTTTTTCTTTTTTATTACCTGAACCCAAAGACAAAGCTACCATCTCCAGCTTTGCAAGGTCTTGTGATGGAAACTGCAGGAAAACTGGGGAATTACCACCGTCTACTAGCTCTGTTCTCACAGCCTGGTGGCTGCAGGCGGGACCGAGAGCAGCACCACAGCACCGGCCCCACCTCCAGGCGCTCCTCAGGGCAGAGCTCCGCCCCACGTGACGCTCACCCCCCCCCGCCTCCCGCCTCTTTCTCGAAGCTTCCTTGGGCGTGGGGGAGGCCGCGGTTCCTTCCTCAGCTGGCTTCCCGCCGCCATCGCGCCTCTGAGGGTTTTCCCCACCACCTGGTGAAAGAGAGACATCTAACAAGGTACCTCATCAAGTACCATTGCCTAACAAACATAAATAAATGGTAAATAGTAAACCTGCTTGGTACAAACTGTGGCACAGGTGTGTGTTTTTGCATTAGCTATGCAGATGAAGAAAACTGGGCCAAAGAGAGGCTGTAATTTTTTGTGGACTTTTACATGAATAAGCACTTGCAAATTCTCAGCAGATTCTGGGCCAAGTTACCACAGGCTGGCCTAGATAAATGCCAGAGTTTCATAGGTTCAGGTGGAGAGGTTATCCCACGTTTCCTTTTCTAAGGCCACTTCAGTGCAACACTAACAGTAGTGCAGGGCACAGGCTTTCAGTGATATGAGGAAAAAAATCCCTGTATTTAGAGTCTATAAAGCACTTTGGGGATCGCTCAAAGTGAAAGGTGCTGTATACATGAAAGGTGTTAGCAATAGCAGCTGCAGTGTAGTGTGCCTTTAGAAAAATTTTCTCTGAGGAAGAAGTGAACCACCTTTTTTCCTCTACTAACTATAGGAAATAAATGTATATAAAAGAAGATGAAAAGCAGTTTGGTGATAAAAGATTTCTTGTGATTTATTAAGTGGAAGACTAAAAGCATCTGAGTTTGATCCCAGCTTGTTGTAGTTAAAAAGTTTAAGATCAAGCCTTAGTAATTCATATCTTACATTATTAAGGGCAGGAACATCTCTCTTACAATACTATAGATAGAGTAAATGTATATTTAAAATACAATCAAATTCAGCAATATAAATTGATTATTTCCCGGTGACACAACTCTGTCTTTAATTGCCTGTTGTTCTTCCAGCCCTAAGGAGGAATTCTCTCCTGACTACATTTGTAGTTTGAAATGACCTTTGTCTCAATATGTTGATACAGTGCAAGTAAAAACAGTAATAACAGTAATAATTATTTTATACTGTGCTTTCTGAATTTTTTTCACATTATTTGATGTAACTTTCAAACAAAAAATGTATAGCAAATTATGCATGAATTGCAACAAAGTTTAACTTAACCCTTTATATACTAATGGAGTAAGACTGAACTTTTAATAACTCAATATTAGCATGTGCATGACTATTAAAGATATACTAATTCTTGAAAGGTGGAATCATGTACATTTTTAAGAAATTTCTCTTGCTAGTAAAAAGTATCATGCCATATGTAACAAAAATACTTCTTTAATTCTAGAGTTTATATAGACAAAAATGTAAAGTATTTTTCTGTTTTATTTTAAAAAACAAAACAAAATTACACTGGAGTCATCTTACTGTTCTGGTAAAATACTTCTAGTGCATAGCACCTCCTATCCTGACAGATCCACAAACTGCTGTAGAGATTGCAAACACATGGATTGCTTCTCAAAGCACTGAAATTTTGTGCCAGGAGCATTACACTAAAGTGGTTCTGGAAAGGGGATTGAAAACTCAATTATCCAGTGGAAATGATGGAGCATAGCTGTTTAGACTTGGGAGAAAGCAGCTACCAAAAGTCAGGTGGACTACTTGTACAAAAAATACTCAGTAAAAAGAGTCACAGAATTGGATGAAACAGAATTATAAGGATACTTTAAAATGTGTTACAGCAGTTTGATGTGCAGGGCCTGATTCTGTACTTTAAATTTTGGTTTACCAATTAGTAAAGATGGTTTAAAAAGTGGAGGATCTGGTCAGCAATTTTCTATTAAATTGATTCAAAGCCCGCTGAAATTAGTGGCATCTTCTGTAGGGTTTACAAAATTTGCTGGAACTGTAGCTCTGGAAATCAGTCCCTTAACTTAAGCGTAAAGTGAGGGAGCCTACATATCTCATCAACAGAAGTTTATTAAATGTTTGCATAGACTGTTATGTGTCAGCATTGAATATTTAATTTTAGATTTTATTACAGTGTCAGGCCATATGAAAACAAGCTGTGCTCTTGACTGAACCTTGCCATGGTAAAACTGATGCTTAACAGAATCTCAGAAAACTTGATTTTTAAAGTTTTGCCTAGATCCATAAACTTTATAAAGATACTGTAGCTCCTTCATTGACTGTACTCAAATAATGGAAAATGTGTTGTTTGCCTTTCTTCACTGCCTCCTCATTGAAACCTGTCGACAATTAGGGTGAAATACAAGGGGTTTTGTAATGTGGACAAAATATTTCTAGCTAGAAATCTGGATGTCCATTGACTCAGTGTGGCCAGCCTACTGTTAGTGATGTCCAGACACAAGTGATGTGGCATAGACTCGGGCTTGTAATGTAGAACAGAAAAGTTTGGGATGTTATTTCCCATCCATTCGCCACCTTCTGACATAGTGCAAGAGGGTGAACATCTTCAAAAGGTTTTTAATGGGGGGAAGTCATAACTACATTAACAGTGAGAACACTGTACATCTGTGTATCAGAGTCCTGTAGGTCATTGATGTTAATGAAAAAGGTTTTAAAAATCATATTGAAGTGCATTTACTCACACAATATCATGGGCCCATGATGCGTTTTATCATTACTGGTACACTGCACAGAACATTTAAAAAAGAAAAAAGGAATATTAGTTCTTGAAAGTAGGAATTAAATGAGGAAAAATCTTAAAGGAATAATGTGAACAATGATTAGATTAAAGTTTCAAATAGATGTATATTCTTCTTCCTCTGTTTTGTATAAAAGTCATGTCCCTACTCCACAAACCCAAGTGAAAGAAACTAATTTTGCATATAAATGGATTGACTTCACCACTTGATAACAGCTTATTATTTAAATGTAAGAAAAACAGAAAAGAGCACAAAAAATACCTCAAAACACATACCAGCCTATTAGGTGAAGTAATCACAACACAGAGAATCTTTGAATAATACGGGGTTGTATTAAATAGTATATCATTTGTAAGTTTTATCATGCTTTGCATTTTGGTGACTTTGCCTCTTTCAGTCAACTAGAAATGACCAAAGGCTTTTTGGTTATTTCTGGAAATTAGACATTTGTATTAGGGTTGTAATAGAAATGTCATGAAAACACATCAGATACACTGTTCCTTTACATCAGCTAATTATACCTCCAAATCTAAGACCTACCAAGAAAATGGATGTTTTTCTTTGTATGCACAGGTTGTTTTGAATGACTTAAGGAAGATCAACACAAGTGACACAAGGACATAATTTTATGTTGCTTAACAAGATAGAAGAGCAACAGTCATAAGATTAACTTCTCCATCCATTACTGGTATAAGAAGTAGAAATATTGATTTGTGATTAAATGAATAGAGAAAATAATAACATTTCAAATCTTTAACCTCTGACAATGTAACTGTCAGTCAGAACTCCTAATGATTTCCAGTAAAATAGATGCTCAGAACTTACAAAATTCAAACCTGAATGTTTAGTAAAGAAAACTTGGTGTTCTGTTATTAAAATCTATCAGAATTCCAGTGTTGCATCATATGCGATATGTATTAAGTGCACTAGAGCAAATTTCCCAAAGAAAATATTCTATTCTGGTGTGGGAACTGGAAGTATTAAAGTATTGTGGTATTGAAAAGTAGCCACAATTTCTATTGCAACATAATCATTAGGAACAAAATACTGGAAGGTTTAACAGGATTACTGAAATACTGTCCTGGAACTCAATGATGTTGGTCCTATGTATAATGTAAAGTATTATGAGATATTTTGAATTTTTTCAACATGCCAGTGTATAAAGAGTTTGATAAGGGTGTCTTAAGTTTGCAGGTCTCTTTGCCTAATAAAATTCCACTATATTTTATGTGACGCAGTACATTACACCTATCTTCTGATATCCAGAGATGATGTATTCCTAGGGGCAGTCTGATGTCTCACAGTGATGTTTCTCTGTGCGTCAGTAGAAGTATGTATATCATCAGTAGTTCGTTCACTACTGCTACTCCCAGTATTAGTGATGGGATTTTTTTTTTTTTATTGTGCGCCACGTATCACAGATTTTTATTTTTTTTTGACAGAGTTTGAGGAGGCATATTATTCCTCAGTGCACAGTGTGGATAGGTGCTGCATTGTTTTAAGTGGAGAATCATTCTCTCTAACCTGAGGGATACTGCCAAGTCTGATTTCTTTAAAATCTGTTCAAGAGATTTATGCTCAGACTTGACTGGACTATGGAAGCATACATTTTTTGATCAAATCACAAAAATACAAGTTCTTGTAGTTCCTCTTCTATTGGGTTGCAATGTTTTCTTGTAGGAAAAAAAAATAATTAGATGTTTTCATTGAACATGCTATATTCTGCCATATATTTGCTGGTGTGTTCTACTCTTACTCAGATTAAAGCGCACAAATATGAAGTTGAAATATCTTCCCTGTTCTAGGAAAATATGATCAGTCATCTGAATCCATTGTTTAAATTCATATGATTTCAAGAGAAAACAAACCAATTACACTAGCCGCACAGTGCCCTTTCTTATACAATTAGAAATCAGTGCAGTGGGGCTTTCTGTTGTTTGTTCATTTATTTGTTTTAGAACAGAGACATTAGACATTAGGGGAACTCAGTTGAAAAATATCTGCCAGATGAATTTCCAAGCTGATGACCAAATTAGTGTTGCCTAGAATGCAGATTATGTTCCGTTCCATGGTTCAGATATGTACTTCTCACATGGTCTCTGCAGAACAGTAAAAGCTTTGCACTCTCCTTGATAGCTAATATTTTAGAGTCTATCAATGATAGATAAAATAACAATTAGAATTTCAGCCATCTCGTTAGTCTTTCATTTGACCTGAAATTAAGAAGGTGAATAATCATATTGAAATAAATCTGTGGTTAATTATTTAGCCATTCAATTGAACAGTAAAACTGTTTTTCGTGAAGGCTTGTTATTGAAATGATTATTAGATTACATTTTAAATAAATAAAATTGATACCTTTTTTTTTTTAATCGATGTCCAAAAGCTCAAACTGAACACCACAAGTCACCACGTATCTCCTTCTACAGATACTAACAAGCGTCACAGACCAACAAATGAAAACATCAAAATTGCTGAAAAATACAGTTTATGCTGGTTTGTACTAGCACAGGACTCAGGTTCCAATACTTGAAGACCACATGTCACATCTAGCCTTCAGTTACTAAAAACCAAACTGAACCAAAAAAAAATCAGCAAGGTGTTGCTTTGTTTACAGTTCTTAATTATTGTTTTCTATAGATGGATATCTGAGATCAGATTGAGTGTATGTGTACAACTCCTAAAACATTAACTGTTACATTTGCTCCTTAGAAACAATAAATAATACTGACCCTTTTCATGTTTCTGAGCATAATACAATAACCTATTAGGTTTCTAAAACAAATGCTACTACTACATTGTACTTGCCAGTTTTTAACTGCCCTCAAGAGGACCAAGAGCTTATGATTTAGGGAATATACAGCTTAGTATCCCGTCTTTCGGTGGGAAACTGATCTTTTGTGGTAGTGGGAAGGAAAAAAGATGCACATACAGCTAGATGATAGTTTTTGATGCCAGCACTGTTAAGACATTGCTGGGCAAGAGAAGAATGTTTTCACCAGAAGTATGAATGAGTTACTGGTCTTCCTTAAGCAAACATACAGAGAGGAACTAAATACTGTCTGCAAGACAAGAACAAAATAAGTGTGTGCTAAGTTGGTTTTAGGTAGGTTATACTATCTGCAGATTTCCGTGCATATGTTACTTTGCCTCAGATAATTTAAATGCATCATCCTCTACTAGAAACTAAAGATGCATTTTTATTTGCTTCTTTTTCACTCAGTGCTTTTGTAAATTGTCTTTGTGTAAGTCTTCATTACTACGTTTTAGCAAGCAGGCCACCTAGTGCCTAACAATAACAAATACTCTATAATGACCTTAAGTGTTCTGCAAGAAGGAAGAGTACACTTAGTTGACTGGATATCAAAATCATGTTGCCATGTTACAACTCTGCAAAAATAATAGAGAATTAAGTTTCCCCCACCCACCCTAGAGTAGGATTGTGACAGTTTCCTGTACACGTTTTAAATATGGAATAGATACGTACCTTTTTCTTGTTAAGAAAGATAAAATTCTTTTCTTTAAAAGCTAATTTTGTAAGTAATCAAGCTACATGTAAGATTTAAATTATTTCAATCTGTTGCTGAAAAAATAAATGCAAGTCTTTTTCTACAAGTAAGGTTTCCCATTTTTCTTGGACACATGTGATTTCTAATTTAATCTAATAAAATGAAGACTAACGTAGTATTTTAATAGTGTGAATGACTCGTCTGGTAGCACTGTTGCAAGGAGTATTTCCTTGTAATTTCATTTGTGTCAGTATTTTAGAGTCCAATTCAGCTTCTTTTAAGATTGTTGGCAAAGTTTCCATAAACATCAAGAGACACAGTGCCTATTAAGCTTTCTGTTTCATCTTGGCAATATACTGCCTTCCTGTATACTGGAATGAAAATTCAATAATCTCAAGAAGCAGCCAATAGTCCCTCGAAGTAAAAAAGACTACTTCTTTCTTTACTCAATTTTAAATTACCCGTAGTACTTTCCTTGGAATAGTGAGATTTCAAGCCTGTGGAAAGGCTATGTTCAAAGGTAGCAGAAGATACTGAAAATACTTTTTTATTCAGATTCTACAGACTAATTTTCAAATATCCTAATTTGACATGTTTCCATGAAAGCGAGTCAGATCACAAATGGTTTAGTCAGAACCAATGCTTTAGTCCTTCTGAACTTCAGTTGATCTTAGGTTCCCACAGCACTGGGAAATTTATATCCAGTGCTGGATATCTCATCCAGTCCTCTTAAAGTGCAAGTTAAATATTTTTTTAAAAACGTATTTACTCTGGAAAGCATAATACTCTGAATCTTCTGGTTGAATTTATGAACTTATTTAGGACTTATGTGTTTATATATATGTGTGTATATATACACTGCTTATATGGAAAAGAAATAATGAAAAGCATTCAGTGAAATAAACTTCTTTTGAGCAATAAAGCAAAGTTTAAGAGAACATGCCCACTACTTACAAATCTACCTCAAGGGAATAGTTAGAGATTTTCTTTGCCCAAGATACTGAACATTCTGTAGGTGCCTGGGAGCATTTAACTGTCCAATACTATCCAACACCATTTAGATTGCGCTGCATTTACTACTGGTGAGATTTACTGTGATGGGCATTTATATTTGGAAACAAAAACCAAAAAACACTCCAAGGTGTTAGACCTGCCTAAAACAGGAACTAAATTTCAATGTGTTTGAAACAAAAGAATCTTTCCTTCTGTGGTAAATGAAAGCTCCCCTTTGCCAAATTTCAAATCTAAAATTTAGATTCACAACAATAAAATTCCCCTGTAGCATTTTGTGAGCTTTTTGGAGTTTCACAGGGAGAAAGAATTATCCTTTCTGAAATATTATAGCTTTATTACCCATCTCTTGATATATAATAGTCATGTATTAGAAGGATAAAGGACATCCATCCATACCTGCTTGATTGATTACTTCTGCTTTTGTGATTTGAAAGGCTTCATCCCTACTCAAACATTAGTAACAACCGAAACACCCAAATTGAAGCATTATTTCACTGCTGCCCCAAAGAATCTGGGGACTGTATGATTCAGCCAGTAATGTCTGAGATAATTAAAAATGGAGTATATGAACCAGATCATGACATGACCATGGATCTCTCCCATGATGGATTTTTAGTTGGATATGAGTGTTTAAATATATGAAATTAAAATTTATCAAAACAATACAATCTAATACCAACATGCTGGAGTGAGAGAGCATTCCCAGAACTAACAATCATGGGCTAAATTGGTCTCTAATGGAGATACAGTGGACAATATCGTTATATAAGGATTAATTTTCAGGTTTGCTGAAGCTCCGGAAGCTGACAGAATTTTCACTTTTTCCAGTCTTGAGGAATCAGTTATGAAGCAGGATCTAAAAAGTGAAAACGTCAATACTGGTTGCAAGAATGGCAGCACTACCAATGCTGCTTGTCCTTTGCTGCCTAGCAGTTTTCCTTCTTTCCGTGACAGCTGTAAAGGAACTTAATCTAACTACGTGCTAGTGCAGAGGACCTGTGACTGGTTGTTGTCATCAATGTGTAGCATCCCTTGGGTGACAGGTTTTCTCATTCATCTGAGTGCTCATGCATATTGACAAGGATGCTGCCTGCCAAAAATGACAATACTGTACAGTATTTCTTTAGCTGTATCTCACCTCCTAGAGTGCTGCATGCCACAGGATAGTCCACTAACCCAGGCTGTTTTTCACAAGTAGATCCTACACCAACTGCATTCTTTCAGGTCCTTAAGAACCAGGATCCTTGCCTGGAAAAATTTTTTTCTGATGTGAGTGAAAGGACTTGAAGGGAGTGAAGTCATGCATAACAAGGCCTGTCCTATTATAAGGCTAATCTATAAGGCTCTGTCTTTATTCTTTCTATCCTCAGCATAAGACCAGATTAGAAATAGCAACAAAAGATTTTGGTTTCCTGACGGACTAAAGTAGGCTGGAGGGACAATGAAGTTGGCCATTGCAGTTTCAACATTGGCATCTGTTCTAAGCTTGAGTACCGTACGCCGCTGCAAGCAGAGTGTAAAAATGACAGCATATCTATGTATCAAATCTAGTGCTGCAGTAGAAACACTGGTATTATTTGCAAAGTGGTTAATCATTTATAATTCTTCTATTTGAGGAAATGGCCAATAGTATTAGCCATGCAAGCCTCTGTTGGCTAATGTAATTAGTCTTATGCATTTTAAGACCAGATAGAATGGTATTAGAGAGAATGGAGGACTGTTTTAATAGGATGATGACAAAATCCCTCTAAGCACTATGGCTGTCTCCTTGTTCGAAATCCGTTAAAAAGTTCACAGATTCCAATTGTTTTCTGCAGTAACAGTGTTTCTGTCTAAATTATATTAAACGTGTCAGCTCATTTCCAGAGTAAAAATGATAGAAGCACATTCAACTTCTGCAAAGCTGATCACTTTAAAGAAAAATATAAGATAATTAAAAGCTGTTACAACTGACAATACAACACTGCAGCTTCAAATTCTCCCCTAATTACAGCTGCTAAGTTTTAATAGCGACTGTAACAGTGAGTCAGATTTGACATTACAGTAGCATCCTAATCTCTTACTTGGGAGAAAGGCTCCTGGGAAAATACAATTAGAAGGCAAGCATATCAAGCCAAGACCATTGCAAATTTTGAAAAGGCAGTGATGGCTTTCATTTTTATTCTTGTTGAGAAATCTAGATTAGTTCCTGTTTGTTTGAATGCAATCTTTTTAACAAGGTCAGATGTAACCAGGCGGAGCTGATTCCCTGAAAAAATTAAGGGGCCTTAAAGGGAATGGGCACTGCTCCTTGAAAAGACCTTCTTCTATCGGTAATTTCTGAGCCAAGCATAGGGCTGATATAAATAGCTTTATACCATTTTTGTTCTTGTAAAGTACTTGCATGACAGGATAGAGGAAGGGCATTCTGAAGCACACTGTTACTTCTTGGTTTGGTATTAATTAACCTTTTCTTAGTTTGGTATTAATGTGTTATAGAAGGCAGTTCTGAAACTGCTATAGCTTAAAAACAGTGGATGTTTTTGCCCTCCAAGAATATAGTGTCTCCGTTGTCTTTAACAGGGATTAAAGGAGGGATGAAAATGAAAATTAGAGCCAGTGAGACTTTTTCGCAGCTGTGCAACAGGAGCTGTTGACTCCTGGTCTCCCAGTCAGCCTGACTGAAGATTGGGCCAGCATGTGTCTCCTTTAAGCTTGTGCAATTGCATTACTTTCTATGGAAGGAGGATACAAAAGTGGAAAGGGCTGAATTCCTTATCAGCACAAACTGAGAAAATTTCCATGATGGACATTTTGTCCAGAACCTGGGAAGACATTATAGGTCCTGTGCTTTATATGTTACTCGCAGGTTTGAAGTCTTAAGGCTACATATCTCTATCCTCTAAGGACACTTACCAACCCTCATGTGAATTTAGGGGTATGTACTGTATCTGACAACCTTTAAACCAATGTGCTTTTTAAACCAAATCACTTCCAGTGAATTTTATCCGTCACTGAGAATCTGCTTAAATGAAGAAGTAGTTCCATCAGATTGTGTTGGTGATTTAGTGCACAGAGAAATTCCAAAATATCTTACGAAAAGGAAAACACACAAAATTTAATCTCTGGTCTACTGTACCAAAGTGGCTGCTAAGATCATTCTAAGATCAATACAGTATTAGAATAAAAACTGAATCAAATTCTTTTCTCAGCTAGTCAGCGGTTTAGGTTTGTCAAATTAATGGGCAATTCTTTGTAGACTTCATGGCTTATCCTGTCAGCTTCTGGCATTAAGCAAAATTACTATTAAATAATTCTTTCTGAGGAAATCTTTCGGCTTAAAGCTAATGCCAACATTCAGGTATGAAAGATTAATTTCTGTAGAGCTTGACCTGCAACACATCCAAGCAGAAGGAAGAGTAGAAGAACATAATGCTGGGGTTTTCAGTCTCTAAAGTATCTTCAGGTTTGTGGTACTGCATAATTCCCAAAGAGTGGTACACAGTCTATTTTGAGAAAGGGTGGAATAGAACAGTGAAGAAATACAAAGTGCTGACTTACCATCCCTTAACAAAAATCTTACTTAAGATCCAGCTACTTGTAAAATCCATATCTCTATCACTGAATAGCTACTAGGAACTGCCCCCAGGACCACGTTTTGAAAGGAACCACCATCCTGTTCCCATGGTAGGACATCAAGACATCGGTTAGATAGCCTGCATCACAACGGTCTGATCTAAGGGTCCACGACAAGGCAGTTTCTATGCAGCCATCTTACAACATTTCTGGTTACATTATACTTATTTTAAAATATGTGGCCATCATGGAATGAACTATGCAGAGCAATTAATACAGACCCATACATTGTTGTCATCTGCTATGAAACTTTCAGAGGATTTAAATGTGAACCATGTGAAACCCTTTCAAGGCTACCTTCGTCTGACTATACCCTATATAGACCTCACTTATCTCCCTGTCTCATCAGGTAATAATCAGCTATCCCGAACCTATGACATTCACTGCAAAGTGATCATGAGGAGGAGAAACATTATCAGTGTTGTTGCAGACCTCATCTGGTTTTAAAAGTAATTGAAGAGGAACATTTCATTCCATTTCAAGTATCCCAAGAGTAGAAGTTAGTGGAAAAGAACTTCTAAGAGCAAATGAGGAAGGTTCTAAAAGAAAAATACCTGAGGGATCATCTCTCAGACACAAATATTTTTTTAAAATTACAGGTGCTCATAATTACTTGTAAGGGAGAAAACTAATTATGGCAGTCTTCAGGGAGCTTAAGCATGGTAAATACTGAGAGAAAGCAGCCTGGGTTTTTGAGTTATTTGTATTCATTGCTTACACTTTCAGTCCTTGCTGGTATGAAAGCGTCTCTCCTTTTTTTTTTTTTTTCTCCATTTTGTTGTTACACGTATTTTTATTTATATTAAATAATGAGGAATAAACCTCAGTTCTTTCTGAATTTCCTGCTTTTAAAAATTTTGAAAGGTTTTCTTCTTATAAACAGAGAATATTCCCGTGCTCACTAAATGAATACATGAAATCTTGTGTTCGTCAACAAAAAAAGCTGTCTGAATATAATCTGAATATATTCCTCCTCCTCCTACATGGTGGAAAAATGTAAATTTTTTTTTTAATGTGAAACAAATAATAAACATTGAAATGTTTTTCATGTATTACTATGTAAAATGGCTTTTGTACTAGAACACACCATATGATAACAGATACAGATGTGACTTAAAAGATCAAATTAAACCATTTAGAACAGCTAAATGTGTTTTGAATAAGGCTTTTGCATATGTCCTAGCTACTGGTATCTTCTGTATACTATGTATTTAATGGTTGTTCAGACTCCAATTACCACAACCGCAAGGAAAATGTGTACAACCTACAAGCCATGTGTCCCTTTCTACATGTCAACTATGTTGGCAAAATAAGGAGCAGAGAAGAAAAAACTCAGTTTTATTGTATATTTCTTAGCTAGTAGATGTCTGGATTCATCATTAAGTTCTAGAATCATTCACAATAAAATAGAATCAAGTATGCTTTCTACACAATAAACTATCAATATTCAGCACTGTGGTCTACCGTATATGATTTCCAGTTGCGTATCATTCAGACAGAATTCTGTAAGCTTTAAAAATCTCCTCTGCCACTGACTTTAGTAAAACAGAAAGGATGGAAAAACTGAATGAAAGAAAATAAACATTTTTTCCTGTAAAGAAAAATAGGATCCCCCTTCTTCCAATCTTCTTCCTGTTTTTTATACAAAAATATTTTAAATAAACCAAACCAAAGCCTACCTCAGTATAATCCCAATAAAGCCAATGGCATAAAGATGTAATTAATTTTAAAGAACAGTACAGCCCTGTACGGTATTATTTTGATTTGTATTGACCTTCCATTGACTTGGACAAGAACTTCCATTGCCCTAGTTCTATTGGAGCCAATGTTAATTTTGACATTGTGAGACATTCACTGTTACAGTATTTCTGATCTTCTATCAGTCCAAAATATTTACATAGCAAAAATTCTATCTCTAATATTATGGCATTAGAAATTTTGTCCCCCAAATGCTGGATTTGATGACAATGAGTAACTCTACTTGCTGTAGTGACTACTCATGGTCTCAGTATATGTTACGTGGCTTTAAAATACAGCACCTTGGAAGTGAAATCCTGTGAGTGAACAGTTAAAGATCTTTTTCATTATGAGCTTTTTACTTGGTACAGCTAATTAAGTGATCGGTTAGGTCTAATTCTAATATTCTTTTCTGTATACTTTCCAGTTAGGTCTAGATTCATTTCAGTTTGTAACAAGCAGTTGCGTTATCCATTCCATGTAGGTCCCAGTGACAAGGTCTTAAATGATCAATTGGTAATTAATTACCAGAAAATAGCTACACCTCACCAAATTTGGTAAAATGTGTCTAGTTATACAAGTGTGTTAAGTATGAGAGTCACATATATTATTTGATGAGTTATAGCAGTCTAGAAGTATAGTTATAGATCAAAGCGTAATGATAAACATGGTTATTCAGCTGTTAAAAATATTTTTGTCATCTTTATTTTTATCATGATACTCTCAGTTTCTTTGAAAAACTTGTCTTTTTTAAGGCCACTCTGATTTTTAAAATATAACATTTTATGAACTATTTTAGTAGTGATGATTAAACAAAGTCATTGCAGAAAGACTATTTCCAGATGTTTCTACAGTGTGGACGAGTGATTTTATAACTAGGTTCATTAGATATATAGGCTGCTGTTTGAAAAGATGGACGGATAATCAAGCTCTGTGATTAGCCCTTAAAGAAATAATTCAAGAATAGTATCCTTCTGGCTCCCAAGCTGACAGAACCAAACAACGATTGTCGTACAGAGTTATCAAACACACTACTGGATCTGCTGGTCACAAAGCAAGCAAGACAGGTATGTGAAAATCAGTGGCAGCCTTTTCTGTAACGACCATGAACTAGTCATATTCTGTCAAGATTCTGAGGGGGACAAAGGAAGGCAATAGCAGAGTACAGACCCTGGACTTTTAGAGGACAGACTTCAGCTTAGGCAGGGATTTCTTTTGGGTGGGTGAGATCCTGTGTGAGGCAGCTGTGAAAGGAAAAGAAGCTCAAGAGAGCTCACAGACCTTTATAAGGGCAACCTTCCACAAGCAGAACATTCCATTCCGATAACCCAGGAAAATAAGCAGACATACCAGGAGACCTGCTTGGTTTCAGAGGGAACTCATGACTGAGCTCCAGTACAAAAAGGACATACACAGGACATGAAAGTGAAGACAGACAATAGAAACTTTGCCTCTCTGCCTCTGTCTTTAGGGAAAAGGTCTTTGTGCCTAACGACAGAAGGTTCAAGGAGGAAAGGAACTACCAGCATTGAAAAAAATCCCAGGAGGACAAAGCCAGGGCCTTTACTGAGCTGCACAGTCAGAGAACAAGAGACAGGCTCATAAACTGAAATGGGGAACGTTCTGACTGGATATTATGGCAAAAAAAATCACTTGGGATAATTAAACATGGGAGCAGGTTACCCAGAGAGGTTGTGGAATCTCTCTCCGTGCAAGTTAAGACCTGACTGGACAAAGCCTAAAGCAACCAGATCTGAATTCAGTGCTGACATTGCTCTGAGCAGGAGGAGATTGGACTAGAAACTCCCAAGGTTTCTTCCTATGTGAATTATTCTATGATTCTATAAAAATTTAATCACAAGGGTAAGATACAGGTATAAGTATGAGCTTGATTTGTGGAATGCAGTACTTTCATTTCTTTAATCTTGTGCTGGGGTAAAGGTATAAAAAAAACCTTCACAGCTCTTAGATTTATGTCAGGTCAAGAAGTCTGTGTCAGTTTTTTAATATCAGCCAAAGATTACCAAAAAGAAAAACTTGGTGAGCATTTGCGTAGTTGAAAAGGCAAAAATTGCTCCTCAGAACTATTTTAAATAATTCTTTGCAGTACCAGGCTTATTGGGCATGTTTTTCCTTTCTGCTAATGAGAATGATTTGAACCATGAAAAGAGGTTCACCCTTAATCCCAAATACTGATTCAAGGGAAAAAAAGAAAGTATTTTGTGTGTATTATAGATTCATTAAACTAGTCAGCACCCCTTGAAAACTGGAAAATTTCCTAGCAAATGGAAAAAAAATTATTTCTCACGTGATGTAAATAGCACTTAATACATAGCACTTAATACACAGTGAATCACGCCATTTTATGTTCAGGAGCAATGCTTCAGTATTTGTTATGAGGGTATGTGTTTTCAGTGAGAGAAAGTATTCATCCTCACCATCAAGCAACTTAAAGTAATGTCTGTATAAAACAAATACTTTCCACATCATCCCAATTTAAAAATGACTGACTCGAAGCCAGAATCTACAGAACTGTTTTATATGAATTTCTGCTTTATGTGATGCAAATATATATCAATTCCTAGCCTTGTTACTTGTGCTTTTAGGAATATTTATATGAACACAATGAAACACAATGAAAATTTCCAGCTGTTACAGCTGTGTAGCTTACATGCAATGCTTGTTATGTCCACCTGATTACTGTCACTGCTGTTCCATAATGATCATCTTAGGAAATTATATTTGTGTTCTGTGTATCTGAAAAACTTAAAGATTAAGTTTTTTCCATTGAGGAATGACAAAATCATTGTACAAAGAAACTGTAACAAAGTGGAATAAGTATGTTGCCTTTAAAGGTGGAATTAAATATGAATCAGGCACAAGTATCTGATTTCCAAAAACACCTCTCAAATCATGAACAGTGTTCTAAGCAGTGATAAATTCAGATTTATTTTTAAAGTTGTATTTGTGTAGAGTCAGGAACATGTTACATAGTTTCCCTTGATAAATGGATTACCATCCCTCAATTTCTCATAAACAAGTATGTTAGTTAATTTAATTTGTTAATAGATTAAGTGTGGTAGGTAACTGAAATTGATACATGTTTTGTCTAAATATAATTAAAAAAAAGAAAAGAAAAAATTTTTTTCTGCATTTCAGCTTTATGGCTACAAACTTTTTAAATGGATGGAATATATAAAGGATGCCATATCTCTAGTCAGAAATTGGAAGTATCTCAGAAAATTTCCTATGCTACAGAATGAAAAAAGGAGACAGAAAATACATTTTTGCCCCCAAACATATCAGAAATTGTAGCCAGTAGGCAGTCATGCTTTAACTTTAAAAAAACATGCCTGAACTTTATGACTTTCTGTCTTTACCTTCCAGCAAGGTTTATTTTTGGTTCCTTTCCAACTGAAAAATGGACTATGAGATTCTCTTCAGGTTTAAAATAATTAGTAAACCCTTAGAATACTCATTATAAATAGATCAAAGCCTCAACCCAACTTCAATACAAAGGCAAGCCTTTTAGATCAAACTTGAACTACCACCCATCCCACATACGTCCTGCTGATATCTTACTTTGGGTTCTATTAAATTATTAACACCAAAATACTGAATAATTCATTATTTAAAGAAAAATAGTAAGAAACTTCATTAATACAACTTCTATACCAATTACATTTTCTCTTTTCTTCTTTCCTTTTTAATCTGGAGTGCTTTTTTTTCTTTAAATTTAATGGCTCGATCCCTCATTTATAGGTGGAACAAAACTAAAGGTAATTAGGAAGTCAAGAAAATGCAAGCAGGAAGCATTAGGCATTAATTGAAAAGGTAAAAATAAAGATGTTTGTAATGATCAAACTGTCTTACTCTGCCAACAAGTACCTGGAATTCTTGTCGACACTCCTAGATGTCCAGTCACCAAGGCAGTTCAGAATTAATGTAATCAGGTATACTAATGTGTCACATGAGAGTAACAGACAACAGTGCCCCTGGATGTTACTGTCATCTACAATATCCAGTTGGATCTGAAAAATAATATAAAAGAAGCTACACTAGGACTCTGAATCCTGGAAAGAACTACATGGCTTTTTATATATCAGAAAGTTCTCTTCTCTGCAGAGTCTGTAGTTTGTTGGAATGGAAAACAGTCAATAACACCTGTATGTAAAATATTTTGCCAAACAATTTCAAAAATATATCAGGGCTGAATATAGCACAAAGAATGCAACAACAGCAAAATATTTGAATCTCTGTGCCTTTAAAATTTATGAAAAATATGTGGTATCAGAAACATGATATTTAATGAAAACTAGCTTCAATTTATAAAAATAAGAGCAAAAAGGTAATTTATCAGTGAGCTGGCAACTGAAATTGATGGGACATTCCTTCATGATCTCTTTGCCATAAACATTTCAGTATTCACACAGGTATACTCACCCTGCAATATGTCTGCCTTGTGTGCTTAGCACTTGCACATCAGAGCAACCCCTTTGATATCAAAGTAACAAGTGCATTTAACAAGTTCATAAAAGAAAATGCCCTTTCACAAGCCATTAGTTCAAATTATCAATATGTGTCAAAAAATAGGATCACTGCATAAAAATGAACGCACTGCAAGTGCCTCATACTCTATACAAAAATACGATGATGAAACAGTGGTACTACAAGGTGGAACTTAAAATCACACATTTTCTAAGAACTTCTGTGATTTTATTGGGTACGTTTCAGGAAATTTTTGACTTGTGTATTGCCAATGTGAAAGTAACCAAGAAAATCAAAATCCTGTTTTGCCAATATTTTCTTTGGACTTGGAGGTACCTATAGGTAGGAAGGGCCAATTTTGCACTAAAATCATAGAACCATTATGGTTGGAAGA
>NW_009612980.1:973-1343 GCF_000690535.1 Cariama cristata | reverse complement strand
CATAAAAGATCCAAAAGTGCCAAAGTTCAGGAAATCGTGCAAGAACTTTCCTAAACTGGTAAGATTGGCGAAGAAAGTACCGCTTCTCCTGAAGAGGTATTTTATTTCTGAGGGCAGTGAAGGAAAGGGATGAATAGGAAACGCGCATTTTGCTGCCCACGGTGGTTCTTCGGGTTAAATAGGAACCAGACTCTGAACAGTTTAATACCGACTTATCAAGGAAAGATTTTTTTTTATTTCTAAACAAAACATCCCGATGGCTCAGAAATTCTACGTCGTTCTTAACCGCTGTATACAAATTTTGGAGACACTTCCCAGGCAAATTACAGCAGCATCCTACGGCAAGCTGACAAAGAGATTCCAGGAATGC
>NW_009612980.1:322-953 GCF_000690535.1 Cariama cristata | reverse complement strand
CCACGCATCTAGGAGGGAAATACGAATCCCTCTCTTTAGCCTGAAGCACGAAATTGGCTTAAAGCTCATTTTGCAGATAACCAGAAACGAAATCACCAGTGCGTGGACCGAGTGGCTGCAACTTCCTAACGCTCTGCAGCAATTTCTAAGACTTTCTGGAGGGAAAAATAAAATTAAAAAAAAAAAAAAAAGAGTGAACCACAGGTTGGAAGAGCTCTGAAAGAAACTCTCATCTCAACATGCATTTTTCGCCCCGGTCTGCGGAGGGCTGGGCTCCCACACGGGCATCGGCACCCTTAAGCCTCTGTGCCGAGACTGATCCCATGGGGTGGGAAAATGAATATCCTAGATTTTGGCTTTCAGAATTCATTTTAGACCCGGAAAAACCCCACCTGCATCCTGATGCATAGATAAAATAGAGGATTACTCCGAATTTGCGAAATATACCTATGTCTCTGTCTTGCATATCCAGGCAGAAAAGACCAGTAAGGTGTTTGCCAGGCACGCTTCCCCGTACAGAGGCTGCGTGCAGATGCCTGACCCACAACTGTGTCCAGAAAAAAAAAAACACACCTGAATTTTGAGGTTCCTACCCAGGACAAATCACTGATCCTGCTTTAAAGGAGAGAGG
>NW_009612980.1:0-210 GCF_000690535.1 Cariama cristata | reverse complement strand
TCCGCCCCCCCCTCGGCCCCCCCCCCCCCCCCAGCCACAACCTCTGCCTGGCTCCGGCCGCACACGGACCCGCTCTCCTCCGCCCCGGGGCTCCGCCGCCGCTCCCAAATTAACCCTCCCCGGAGGAATGAAGGTTAACACGAAACGGGACAAGCCCTCGTTTCGCATCCTGGCTCGCTGACAAGAGGGTTAAAGTTTAATACCGGAGGG
>NW_009612979.1:38767-40069 GCF_000690535.1 Cariama cristata | reverse complement strand
AAAACCTTGCCACACAAACCCAATACACCAGGGTACTGAGAGGGTGGAGATAAGTGAGAAGGTGGAACTGGGGTCCTATGTGGCGGGAGACATGTTAGGGTAGGAAAGGGGGGAAATAGAGACCCCTAAATGTACATGAAGCCTATCACAGAAGTGGTAACTGCTGCCATTTCCATCGAAACCAAGGGTCACATCTTTCTGTTTGTCAGTATTAGTGGTTGCATTTCTCAAAGCAAGCTTGGGAATTTTAAACAATGTCAATTCTGAAAACAAGCATATGGGTATTGCATATTCCTGTGCATGTGGATGGATGTAGACATAAGTTTCAAGATAACACATAGATCATATATTTAGGCTTCTTCATACACTCCTTTAGCAACTCCTCTGACTCTGGCAGTGATCTGTTAGCTTCCTATCTCTTTTTTTCATTCTTCAGTTTCCTTTGTCTCATTTTGGAGAAGATAAGAACAACCATTCTTTTAGAAACAGGGTTACTTTTATATCTGGAAAATAAACCTCTTCACCATTTTCGCCAGCCAGAAAATGCTCTAGGATCATAGGAACAATGAGAATAATTAGACAATGAGAACAATAGGAACAAATATTTATTTCCTGTTTGCTGGCATTGTTTTTATAATTCTATCTTTTGCAAGATGTTACCTAAATGAAATATTTATGCTTTTGTTTTTTAAACATCAGCTGAAATTTCCACCCATCACACCCACCATATGCTCAGTCTAAATAGCCAAAGCCTACCTAGGTTTTCTGTAAGAGGTACCGTAAAGGAGACACATTCCCACAGGCCAGAGAATGATGAAACCTGGTAACAAACTTTCCAGCACTTACTACCAGTTCAAGGTTGGACAGAGGAGCACCTTCCAATCCTCTATGTTAGTTCATAGAAGTACACAGTTGTTATGAAAAGAAGAGGAATTTTCAGCTCAATTTCATCATTTTTGCTGTCTGTATAACTGGATGACCACACAAGTATTAAAGTCAGAATACATTGGCAGGTCTAACTGAAATGAAGATGAAGACTCCTTCAATTGAAGGGAGGAGCATTGCTGCCAATCTCATTGCATGTAGTAGACAACTAAAGTACATTAATGCCTATTACTTTTCCACAGAAAAGCTATTTTAACAGATCACAGTCAAGCCAAATCTCTGATATTATCATAATAAATCAGTCATCACCTAGTCCCATTCCTCTACACCAACCATCACTTCCTTTCTTCCTTCAGTGTAATTTAAATGATGTTAGATACAGCAGAAATGAGATCCCCAGTCCCAGGCATCGGCATT
>NW_009612979.1:0-38656 GCF_000690535.1 Cariama cristata | reverse complement strand
TGTGACTGTCTTTCCCTGATACAAAGAGTGTAAATTACATTTTCATAAACATTATTTTCATCATACCATAGTTTCTTACCAGTGAACCTAGAGGAGAATTATATGTATAATCTAGTAGACAAAGCAAGCTCTACAATAAAGATTGAAGAAAGAAAATACGGTTATTATTGCAAATGGTAAACAGATTCTTTATTAGCATTTGAGTTGATGAGAGAGCACAGTGCATGCAAATAAATTCAAAGGTAATAAATAAAACAGTGAATTTTTAAAAGATATGAATAAGTGAACACGAGATATAATTATTTACAGGGGGAAGGCATTGGGATGACAAAAAATATGCATGATAATTCCATACCTGTTACCTTTGGCAGTACAACAGAGATATTTTCTTTTACAGTGTTGGGCTTTGATCTCCTAATCATTGTCATGTCCTGATGCTAATAGAGACCCTCAGACTACAAAAATGGTTGAACCGTCACACCTTGGGGCAGATCATCAGTTATACTGTGACTGCTGATACACTGTCAAGTTACAAGGCAATACGTCTGCATACTCAGTAGATCTTTCTGCATTAAGAAAAGGGGAAAAAAAAAAAAAAGAAAAAAAAGAAAACAAAACAGTGACCAGGCTATGGCTTTTGAGCAACACAGAAACCTATGATTAGGTTTCCAAAGCTGTGCAACATGGTGCTGGCAGGGCAGTAGGTACAGGGGCTGCCTGGCTGCGAGAAGGGAGCAAGCAGGGGTTATTTGGGCTGGCGTAGTTGGCTTGCTCCATCATGCCTGCCTACACTGTCCTTCTCCTATAATATGAATGCCAAGATCCCTGTGGATGGGTAGTCATGCTAGTTAAATGTACATATTCTTTACAGTGGTTTCAATGAGAAGTTTAATGCTAAAATTGTATTGCTGTCTGGGAGAAATGCTAACATTTCACCACAACCCACTGATATAAAGAGTTTGATAACTACAGGTTTAAAACTTTCCTCTACATTTTCTTGTATCTTTTATCCTAATGGATAAGAGTGAGCTATGGAGAACTGATGGTGAGTTCCTCTTGGATCCAGTTACTGTTGCATCAGGCAGTGACACTATAATGGTGGATGAGAAATTCAGGAAGAACTATCTGTCAGTGAAGGATGGATTTACAGCTACATCCTGAAGTATGATGCTATCATAATGTATTGTAGCTGTTGCTATTATTTTCCTAACCATAAGTTCCATGAGATCTTAGTTCAGACTTTTAAAATGGCATACATACACTTAAGGCATAAACAACTATGCAAACCAAGTTGTTTCTGGGGGCCATACACTTTATCTAACCATGCGGTCAAAATGAGCTGCTGTTAGTGTGAACTACTATTTCTCTACCAGCTGATGGTAGAATTGAGTCAATCCTAAATTAGCTGCCGACCTTTGTTATTGCCTCACTGAAACATAAGTGCTCAAACCTTACAGATAGGGATGCTGCCCATTGAGCATCTACATTCCATGAGTCAATAGAATAGATGCCTCCAATGAATTCCAGAGAGATGGTAAATTTGCCTAATCTGCAAGAACAGTACCTCCCTCTGTTAACTATAGAAGGAATCCAGCCTATTAGTTAGGGTCCTGTGAGAGGAGATTCTAACATCCCAGGTGTCATATATTTATTATTATTATTATTCATGGATGCTCTTATATTTCAGGGACTTTGATTTGCATCTCCACTTCTAATCTCTTTCTCAACAGGACACTCTAGGTGCTGAGTTGTAGACAGCCCTTTTTCTAAGAAAAGATAGCTGCATTAGACCTATTAAAGCTTTGATTAAGGAATAACGTAGAATCTTTGTTACTATTACCCTGTGTATCCTAGTGCAAGCCATACTTGAAAATAAAAGTGTTGCATTGCAGGAAATTTTTATGAAACAGTACTGAATGTGTGACTTCCTATAAATGACACTCCATATGAAAACAAACAAACAAACAAACCAAATTCAGGAAATTTAAGCTTCAGTGGGTTAGTTTACAACATCTTTACTGTAGAACAGATGTAGTCATTATTGTCCTTTTCCATGATGGAAGCTCTTTGCTGTCTCATTAATTACTTCATGCTTCCTTTAATAGTTGGTATATTAATTATTGTATTACAGATTTTCCTTTTTTTCACATTTCTAAAGCATCTTAGCAAAATATAGTTGTATTCTACCATTAACAGTAGTCAATTTCCCATCTTGGGTTTATTTCAAGAATTATAAAATAATGTTTACAAGAGGAGAGCATGGGAATATGACAGGATGCCCTGTTATTATCATGTCTGTAAGAAAATGTTAAGGGACAATATTCTTTTCAAGTGCTTGTGAAGCCAGTGTGATAGTAAATGTCATTTGTTTTACATGGGCTTTACAGTGTTCAGCAGAGTATCTGGCTGCCTATAAAGACAGCATTAAATAAACTGACTATATTCACCATCTTTCTCTCATAATCAGACTGCAAACAGAGGTTTGTTTTGAATTTTGTTTATAAGCATGCATGCATTTTACATATATATTATGTTAAGAATACTGAGTACCTAGTGTTTGAATGGTACCTCTGGGATATTGTGTGCCTTGAAGATAAGGATGGAGACCATGAATCTAACCTGATAGCTTTAGGCAAGCAGTATACTCTCTCAAGAACGTGTTGTAGTGTTTTCACTATGCCCAACACTCCTGAGGAGTCATGCTTCAGCGCTCTGGGCCAGCTGGAAATGACTGAGTCTGGAAGGTTTCCTCCCTGGTTATCCTTCTATGTTCAAAAGTAGGTGGTATAAATATATGAAACACTAAGGCCTTGTTTAGCAAGATAAAGCAGTTTCTTCTAACCAACTGATATTGGTAAAAAGGCATGTTCATGAATGCTAGTTGGTGAGTTAACCTAGAGGTTGTATCTCAGTATTTTCTTGCCAAAGAGCACACCGTCTTTCACTCTGGTTCTGCTTCAGCTCCACCCGTTAGTTGAATAGGCTCAAGCTTTGAGCTACATGGGTGGTGATGATTTGGCCATATACAGTGAAGGACAGGTAGCATTGTGTAGGTAACACTTAAATCCATGACGTCTGAAGATTTTCCTTTGTAGCTGCATATGGATTCTGACTAAGGCTTGAAAGAGAGCAGGTTGTTACAGGATTACCGGCAGGCAGTTATGGAAGTGCAGTTTCTCATTGGTCCTCATTAAACATGTATTTTTTAGGAAAGGCTATTTCGGTACATTCCTTTGGAACACCTCTTATAGATGAGATTGTAATATGCTATGGTACTTATGAATTGAAACATTTCAGAGAAGTATAGAAAAATAAGAACATCTGTCTGTCCTTCATCTATTCATATACACAGTCACCAGTGACATGGTAGTTCTGGGATATCCTGAAAACTATTTGTTGCATCAAGGATATTAGCTTGAATCATATTTGCTAGTAGCTGATCTTTGCTGAACTCCATACTATTTTGCTTAGAAATGTAACTATTGATAATGACTGTAGTAGGGCTATAATCAGCTTGGCTGGGGTAAGTTTCCTCATTTTTAGTAACAATGTTAAAGAGGAAAAGAGGTGTTTTTTCCCCATGAAGCACTCCAGATTGTAGTTAGAATCAAAGCCCATTGCTTATGATGTTGGAATATATGGGTAATTTTTAAATCTATGGATTTTTTCATTGATACAATAAAATCTAGTTTTGCTTTCTCCATAATACAGTATGGTCCTCATATTCCCTTAAGACATTAATTCATGGCTTCATTTTTGTCTTAGTCCTTAAGCCAATGCTATTAACAAAAAGCTAATCTAGGAATAATGTTTAGTGGCTTTGGAACCATTGTTTACTTACAATTCTGTTGTAAAGCATATTTGTTAAAATCAAGTGCCTTACAGTGCAAATGTCTAGCTGAAGAGTTTGAACTTTTCTAAAAAAAGTCATAAAATACAGTATGAGCTAAGCCCTCTTTAAAGATCTGCCTCTTTCTCCTTTTTCTCTATCAACATCTGTACCCTATATTTGCTGTAACCGATACTTTCTCACCTATATACAGTTCCCTGATACAGTCAATTTGATTTAAAGATTTACCACCCCGTTAGATCCTTAAAGTTAGAATGGCCTGTTAGAGTATTTATAAAGCTTAAACTGAAGACATAAAAATGAACAAAAATAAAACATGTGGTTTTAATAATGTGCATGTTGGAATAATTACAAGTTATGGGGCTAGACCATGCTGGGGAAAGCAAAGATACATTCTGGTTGTACTTGCCTTCTATATGGACATGTCAAAATTCTTTATAACTGTTAATTAACTTGGCTTCCCAATCCAAGGAAAGTAATATCCTTACCTTAATTTTGCATTTAGATGAGCTCCTTTTTAAAACTTGAAGGCCTGTGTGAAAACAGACCTCACAAACAAATGTAACCCACTTCTAATAAATACAGCACCAATGGAGAATGTAGTGAAGTTCCTAGGTTATCACTACCATGTGCAGTCTGGCCATAATAATAATAATTAGAAAGACTCTAACTTCTTATGATCTGAAAACCTGTAAGTGGAAATCATCAGCTAGTGAAAATCAATACTGCATTACTTAAGTCTTCGTATCAGACTCTCAGCTAGCAGAAACTAATGCACCTCTCCTGACAACAGCATTTGATTTACACCAGTTGGGAATACAGGCCACAGGAGGCACTCCAGGTTTTATCAGCTGGATGGCTCACTGAAAACCTTTCTGCTTGCCTTGCACATATTGATAATGTGCTGCAAATTGCTATTTTCCAGTTACTTTGGTTAACAACAGCTGAAGTTCTGTGCTAGTGTCCTGAGCACTTGAACTAAAGGAGATTCTCCCCTACCTCTGCTGTTATAAAGGACACAAACTACAAAGTACTTCTGAATCAAGGGGTAGAAAACCCTTTTGCATGGTCGTTTAGAACCATATTTCTTCATGACATTCTGAGTATTTCCCCATCACTGTTTGGGGTACGTAAGTACTATTTAACATCATCTCTTAGTGGTCTGCTTCAGGACTGCTTCAGCTGCAAAGTATTATCTGGGCCCAGGGAGGATATAAAACTATTCCTTGTTCACATTTAACCTGCTTACAAGATGTTGATGATCAAAATGGATCCTAGCAGCCACTGACAGTGACATTGACAGATGACTGACCATTCATACTCTGTTGTAGAGGTTATTCTTTCTGCTGCAGCAGTATTTGAGTCAGCCGACTTGCTAATCGGATGGTCTGGATGTGAGTCATGTCTGTGTAATGGATTCATGTGTGGCTTCCTCCAGGGTATCTGTAGTTGATGCAGCTGTGTCATCAGCCTCCACCACCTCATGTTCCCTGTTTTCAGGTCTGACTGCAGGCTGCATAGTTCACTGTAGCCTTCCTCTCGTCAAGGGTCCTCTTCATCAACATGAAATAAAGGAGTAAAAATGTGACACCAATCAGAAAGGCATGTTTGAGAAATCTGAAGTGCACTGTTGAATGAAACTGAAACTTAAAACAGGATAATGACACCCAAAGGATTGCCCACTGAAGGCACTGCTCCTTAATAAGTGGATCTGATGAGTTCTTTTCTGTCTCTGATCCGGAGACAGCCTGATACAATGCTACAAAAGGGAGTTTGTCTACGCTCTTCAGCTTACCTTGCACAAGGCAATGACCTTTGCACAGGCAATCTCTAGCTCCTTGCTATGTAAACCAAAATGGTAGCTATCAAAACTGTGTTTTCCACCAACTCTTATTTTCATAGAACTGAGGAGAGACCTCTACCCTGAGAGGGCAGAAGAAGGTTGTGACAGGTCTAAGGGACTGACCTTCAAAAGGCACTTGGATTTATGAATATGTGCTCTCTGAACCAAAGTTGTATATTGTTATCATCTGCATTCAGACTGGTTTATGAGCTTGCCCTATTTTATAGAAAGATGAAATAAAATGTCAGCTTTACATATTTTATTTAAATGTATGATACGGGGAAAGCCTAAAAGAAGCATATAATGCTTAGAAGAGTGAATATTTTACAGCTTTTAGAGAATATTATCCTTTTAAAAATAATATTTTCAATATTTATCCAGAAACATGTTCAGTGTTTTTTTTTAATAATGGCTTTTTCCACAGTGACGCCTTTTGATCTTTGATTGAAGCTTTAAACTATTAGAACAAGTCTAATACTAAACAATAAGCAAAACAACATGTCCTCTTTAAAGGGCGGGTCTTCTCTAAAATTTACACCAATGTACTGAACAGAGTTTGTCCCCATATGCTTTCAGAGTCATCTCTGCTGGGAAATGGCACTTCTTGTGCAGAGAGCACAAAAGCCCATGTTTTAATTAAAATGCTGGACTGTTAGGCCTGTATTTGTGTGCACCATCATCACTATTACCAGAACCGCTTGGCAAAGTTAAAAATGCAGGACTAACCAATGGCACCTGTATAAACTTACTGAAAAGGGTGGACTACGCAAGGGGGGAGTTGATATCTTAACTTGTCTGCAGAAGCTTCTATATGGGTGATGAGATTTAAAAGGCCATAACTCAACTTAGCGGTTGGGATTCAGATCAAATTAGCAGAGCTGTCAGTTAAGAATACAAAGTATTTCTTGTCCCCTCTCCTCTGTAGGTTTCACTTACAGTTTGGCTTTTATATGTTCAAGTAAAAACCAGGCCAGTACTTGAGAGTTGTAAAATCATAAACACAGGCAGTTTCAAATTTGCAGTGAACTTAGGTCAATTTTATATGCTGTGTGAAGGAGATTCCTGTGGACATTCCATAATTCCAAAAATAACATTATCTCATAAGTCCAAAATCAGCAAGGCATGGCTATATAAAGATGCAGATACAGGGAGAGTGGGAAATATTAGTACTACTATATAAGGCCCTGGTGAGCACTAATCTGCAAGACTGTATATTCTTCTAGTCACCCATATCTGAGAAAGAGGAACTCAAGCTGAAATAGGTGCAGGAAATGCTGCTCAGTTATCAGCATGTATATGGAATGAAGCTGGAAGAATTTGATTTAACCTAGCAAAATAAAACTAGAAGTTAAAAAAGATAAAATTTTGTTGTTTCTGAATACACCAGTGTGTAAGCAGGAAGTAAGAAAATCTTCCACTGCTAAATAAAATTGTTCAAAGATATTTTCTGGTACCTAAGAAACTCAGAGAGTAAAGAATAGAGATAAGCATTTCCAGAGGGTGATTAATCCCATCTGACCTCTGGAAGAGACAGTCAAGAAAGACCTAGCTGTTAATTGAGGCACTTTAGTAAGGTGCCTAAATATAGTAAGATAAATCCAGACTGATGCTGGCACAACAGCAAATGGGTATGCAAATATATGATATTTGATTTCTCTCCAAAGCACAAATCCTTCAAAGAGGAATTTTAACATGAGATTATATGACCAGGGTTTAGAATGAAATTATATCTTGGTTCTCCCTGAAACATAAGGAATGGATTCGGTGGTTCACTTCTATATTCCAGGGATTCCCAAACTTATTTTGCTTATTTTCCCCCATTGACTGTAATGGAAGCCACACAAGAAAATGCACATTGCTCTTCTGACCAGGTTTATATTATATTTTCTCCTGTAGTTTACTTCAACATCATGGATAATACAATGCTATAGAGATCTTCTTGGTGAAGTAAGAACAGTGCTCAAGACTTCTTATTGCCATAGCTCTGAAATGTACCAATAGAGAAAAGACCCTACTTTAACTACTCCAAGGCCATGCTTCCTAGGCTAGATGGAAAAAGAATCATTGGACAGAAGTGCATTCATATTTGCCAGTTAATTTTACCTTCATCTTGTGTTTCCTAATTCTCACAGGGAGAGGTGGTGTTTGCATATGTGACTTAATTGGTAACTCACAATGACGTGTAACTTCAGAAAAAAACAGGAATGTACACTTAAAATTTGACTTCGACAGTTGTATGTCTGTTCTCAAAATGTGGTTAACATAAGGAAAGAGTATAAACAGTTGCAAAAGAAATGCACAATTTCAGTATCTGCTCTGTAAAGTTAACTATAGGCATAAACAATGTCACACACAAACATGCAGAATCTTTGCTCTTTACTCCCACATTTTTAAAACCGAGATAACAATATCAACTAGCAATAACCTAGAGGTATATAATAACTCTGTATAGTGTGAAAAAGTGATAATTAATTTCTTAGAATTCAGATTTACCTTTAAGTGTAAAAAGTCAATTGAATTCTGAGGGAAGCCAGTGAAGAAAGCTGTTTGGAAAATATTTATCTATGCGACTGTATTTTAAGATACTAATCTTACTAAAAATGTTAAGCACTATGTTTTAGATATGAAAAATGCCATGGAGACATACACGCTGATTCCTTCTATTCAGAGAAACCAGTAAATTCTCTAAAACAACAAAAGAAGTAGGTTAAAGAACTAATTTCATCTCAAACCCAAAATACCCATCCTTATGAAATGTAAATCTATAAACTGCTGAGTTGTCCTCACTTCAGCTTTCATATGTGCCACATGTCCTTCAGTTCAGTATTTCAGTCTCTAGCTGTGCTATATCTATCCTACTAAATGGTTAAAGTGATTCATGGGGTTGGCCAATGCAATAGTGAAAGAAACAGTAATCCAAATCTCACTGAAATCCACAGGATATTTTCTTCTGACAGAAGGAAAAAAGACTCACCTGGGAAGGTGTCTGGTGACCATCCATGCTGTGTAACCATTAGTGTGGTCCCTGATGTGGCTTTTGCCCAGGCCCCCTCTCACTGTCCTAGGCTGTGCCCAGGGAGACTTGAGGGGAGAGCATGGCAATACTCAAGCAGTCCCACCCTCCTCGTGCTGTTCCTGCAAATTTCGGTGTGAGATCAACTCGGGGAACAGGTGAAAAACCAGCATCTGGCCACCCAAAAACTTCATGCTAGGAAAACCCTGCACCAAGTGGTTTCCCAGGGGCTTTGCCCTGTCTGAGAATGTGGAGCAACCAGTAGAAGGCAACAATGATCTAGTCTTCTGTATTGAAAAGTACCAACTCAGACAATGATTGAGACAGCTTTCAAGAGAAAATAGCACAGAAACTGGCTAATCTCAGTGTGAATCCAGATTCAAAATGTGCTTTCAAGTGAGTCAGCACAGGTGTTTGAATAATGCTCATATTCATGTGTCCCTTTGAAAAGGGATATGGATCCAGTTCACATGCATATATGACAAGTAAACTCAAAGTAAACCCAAAACTCAAAAAAATAATATCCTGAGTCTCTTGATGCAGATCTGTGAATGTATTACACTATAATACATACTGTTTTTTAAAACTGCTTCGTTCCTGGAATTTCAAATGAAGGCTGCTGAATTACAGTCAGGGTCTCTTCCAAATTTTGTTTTCAGTATTCTTCCTCCTTATTTACTGCAATGCAAAGTCAATGCTTGGATAAAAGACAATTTAAAATTTTAGTAAAAAAAGAAGGATTTAATTATGGAGAGAATTTTATCAAAAATATGCCACAGATGTTCCTCTAGAAATGCATAACTTTAAATTAGCATTTTCCACAAATAAAAGTGATTCATCTTCGACTCCAGGTCTTCGACAAATTGTGTCATTTCTTACATGGTAATCAGTCACAATTTTAATTAGAAGTTGTCATTCACCCCTACATACCACATCTCTGGCAGAGATCAAGTATGATTTTGTACAGCTGCTATCCTGATTCTCCTGTCATCTTTGGCCTGACTTTGAATTGCTTTCCCTTTTTTCTCTCTTTTTTAGATAATCCTGCTTCTTCTTCTCACCCCCACTGAGCTGTCAAGAGTTTCAATGCTGTGATATGGAATCATTGCCTCTGTTAGACTGAAAAAAAAAGCCCTGCTTGCACTGGATTCTGATCAAAGAGAATCATTTATAGGAGAGATGCAGCAGGAACCTCGGGGAAATTTTTTTTAGCAGCAGGACCATGTGAAATGGGAAAGACAAAGCACCAGACTTTCAAACCTTTTTTAAACTTGTAACTACATGATTAAGGTTTTTATTGTATAATGTTTGTCCTTTTTTTTTTTTTCTTCTATTCTTGATGCCGTGCTATTCAATGCCACATCAAAATGGGGTCAGGCACATTCAAGTAGCTCCCACGGAAATGGAAAAGCCTAGAAAACCTAGATATTACAGGACTGCCTTCTGTGAGGAAGAGAAGGGAAGAGGAAGAGGAAGAGGAAGAGAGGAGAGGAGAGAAGAGAAGAGAAGAGAAGAGAAGAGAAGACAAGACAAGACAAGACAAGACAAGACAAGACAAGACAAGACAAGATAAGACAAGCATAGGAATTGGGAATATTTCACAGGAAGGGGAAAGCTCTTAAGGAGAGAACAGAGGTTACCATGTTGAGGATGTAATGAGAATGGGTGAGGACTTTTTGCACCACTTCCCATTCACATTTCTGTCAGTCTGAAAATACCATGTTTATGTTGTGCCGCTTCTTGTTACCATCCTTCTCATGACAGTGAAACAAGGGAATGTTAACGCTGAGCTTCCAAAAAGCACCCTCCTGTTCTCCTGTCTCAGCTTTTCTGCAGGTTGTTTTGCTCAGGACTGTTGGTGTCACCGCTTCCCTACAGATTGGTGAGGCTGGTTGCTGGTAGTGGGACTGGCCAGCCATTAAAATGAAAAAATACTGTCAAAAGATGGAAAAATTGAATTCATTATTATATTTTTCACACTCTTGGCTCAATATTTACATTCCAATGGATCTGTCTTATGCTGAGGCTTGTAACAAATGCAGAAAGTGGTGTGCTGTGAATCTCTTCTTCAACCAGGGATAAAAAGGATGGAAAATAGAAAAACTTCTAGGCAGCTTCCTTCCAAATTTTACAGAGTTATTCTGACATTATTTGAGCATGCTGCAGTAGTCAAGAAGCAAATGTGATAGCCCTGCAAAAAGAGATACAGAGCACTACTTTTTACCTCTTGTATTTCACCTGTTCAAGATGATGATACAGTGGGAGACATTGGTACATGCTGATACTCTGTCCTAATTTTTTAACTGGTTCTGATGAAATGGACATAGAAACATCAGAACTGAGACTAAACCCTTATTGTTGCTAGTGATTGCTTCATAATTTACATTTATTTACAAATCAAAACCCAACTTAAAGGCAGCTACATGTTGCCCTCCAAACCCAAAGAACTGAACTCCTTCAGACTTGAAGCACAGCATCCATCCACTTATACCATTAAAGAAAAAAGGTCTTCCACTTTCTCAAAACATCTGTGAAGCCCTTTTTGATGGCTGTTGGTCTGCTGTCTACCTGAGACTGAATTGCCCCATACTTGGGTGAAGTAAAGTTGCTTTAGATGCCTTTTCTCTGAGACTGACATGGGGAAAGGTGTATGGCTAGGATTCCCTATAGGGAGAGTAGTGCCCAGCCTATCATGAGACCTTAGGGATTAACTGCGAGGACATACCTAGGACTGTATCATTGAATGTGAACACAAAGGCATAACCAGTCTCCTGTAGCTTCCTCATACCTGAACAGGTCCTGAGGTATGAGGCAGGTAAGGTACAAACAGTGGGGATAAGTGGAGACTCAGATCCAGATGTTTTGAGACCCACATTCAACAGGCTGCTTAGATGTATAGTGTAATATGTAGGTGCCTAAGTATGGGAGATAACTTCAGGAAAACCTGTCTAAGCTGGTTAAATACCTGAAATGTGCTAAGTATTGGATAGTCCAGCCCAAATCTTCTCTGAACACTGAAAGATGCTACTAAGGTAGGTAGCTACCTGCCTTGAAAAGTATGCCACCAAGCATTCCAGTCTTAATGGAACTTACTGCCTAAAACAAAACCAATCAAACAAACAAAAACTTGTGAAAGTCTGGCTATGAAAACAGCTATCCATGGGTCTGAGTTTCTGGAAAAGTCCAATTAAATTCTTAGATCTTAACTCACTTGAACTATAATGCATACAACAAAAACAGCAGTGGTAGACCTTTTCACCTAGTATAGTCTCAAACTGCACCAGGAGAAGTTCAGGCTAGAAATGAGGAGGCATTTCTTCACAGAAAGGGTCGTTAGGCATTGGAATGGGCTGCCCAGGGAGGTGGTGGAGTCACCATCCCTGGAGGTGTTTAAGAAAAGACTGGACATGGCACTGAGTGCCATGGTCTAGTTGACATAATGGTATTAGGGCAAAGGTTGGACTAAATGATCCCAGAGGTCTCTTCCAACCAAATCGATTCTGTGATTCTGCACTTACAGCAGTCATCTACCTCAGATTAACAGGAGATGAGCCCAAAGCTCTAATATCTCACATGAGTATCCAGGACAGCAGGCTACAGAGAACTTTCCACCTGCTAAATTAGAATGAGTGCATAGCCAGGAAGGTAAGAAGCTGTAGCCTACTGGTTAGGTATGCAGAGAGGTGAAGTTTTTTCTGTTTATGTGTTCCTCTGTAGAAAAATAATCCACAACTTAGAAAAACCACCCCAACTTTACAGGTCTCCAATATTGTGTTGCTTCTACTCTAGGTCACAAAACAGCAGACTGATTCACAGGCTCCCACAGGTGCCTGAGCTCATAGAGGACATACCACTGCAGCCACAACCTGGTATTTCTCATCTGTTTTCCACGTCCTAACACTCATCATCTTGAATGTTGTGAATCCCAGTCTCGGAGGCAAACCTCCCTCTTCTCCCATGCTTAGGAAATAACGAACTCAGTAAAGTGACCTGTCTTTACTGTGTCATTCCTGAGTTGAGTATCACATCCCTCAAATCCTTTTGAGTTCTACATGACGGAGTGACAACATGTAGCATGTTGGACCTGCCTCACAGGGTGTAGCACTTATCTAAGGATGTAAGCCTAGTTTATCATTGACCTCTTTGCTTAGGTAATGTTACTGAATTATGATGTTTGGGGATTTTTTTTATATTGTTGCCTGTCCTTTGGGAACATGACTGAATTCAGGCTTTTAATTTCCCTCTAGCCACTGAACACATAAAATGCAGCAATAACTTTCACTCTTTCTTGATCAATGTTTCTCTCCATCTGTACAAACCTTCCAGACTCTTTTCCAAGCAGCTGTAGTATATATGTTTTTATCAGCAATAAATAATATTCTTTGGACTTTTGATAAAAAAACAGAAGTCTTTACCAACACTTTGTAAAATTTACTATATGGCTCCATTTATCACAAGAGTCTGCTTTAAGGACTGCTTCTATTTTTAAATATTTTAATATATCAATTTATGTATTTTCCAATGTTCAGATAGTTAATATGTTTATAGAGATCACACAAAAATTAGAAACTAAACTAGCATTTTCAAAATGCATGAATGACTCAAAATAAGTTACTTGAAAAGTATGTTAAAAAAAGTGGATATAGTAATGAAAACAAGATAAACAAAACCCAGTGGTAATATTTAATAAAACTAGTGTTTTGTCATAGATTAACCCCAGTTGGCAACTAAGCACTGAACAGCTGCTCGCTCATTCCGCCCCTGGTGGGATGAGGGAGAGAATCAGGAGAGTAAAAGTGAGAAAGCTGCGCACACAAGCAAAGCAAAACCAGGAATTCATTGACTACTTCCCATGGGCAGGCAGGTCTTCAGCCAGCACCAAGAAAGCAGGGCTCCATCACGCATAACGGTTACTTACAAAGACAAACACCATCACTCCGAACGTCCTCCCTTCCTTCTTCTTCCCCCAGCTGTATATGCTGAGCATGATGTCACACGGTATGGGATATCCCTTGGGTCATTGGGGTCAGCTGTCCTGGCTGTGTCCCCTCCCAGCTCCTTGGGCACCCCCAGCCTCCTTACTGGTGGGGTGGGGTGAGGAGTAGAAGAGGCCTTGACTCTGTGTAAGCTCTGCTCAGCAATAACGAAAACATCTCTGTATTATCAATACTGTTTTCAGCACAGATCCAAAACATAGCTCCATACCAGGTACTATGAAGAAAATTAACTTTATCCCAGACAAAACCAGCACATATATCTAGGGAACTCTGAATCTGATCTGCAAAATAGGACTTTGGACTCTAACCCTTAAAGATGCATTCAAGTTCATTAACTGAGCACATGCTTCATTTTAGGTATATGCAAACATGCATCTGAAATTAGATTTAAGTATGTACATATTTTCCGTCATTGGGAATCAATTTCTAAACCAAGAGGACAAACTGCTACTATGACTGCTCTCAATCTGGCAATTAAATGTTTCTTTCAGTTTCAATTCAGAGCATTTTACAAGTGCTTTGCAAATTACTCCCTCTTTGACTTCAGTCTGTATTTAACTCATTGAAATTGTGACTAGTATCTCATACTATCTTACTAGTATCTCTTACTTATCTTTCTTCTATTTTGCATGGCTGCCTTTTTGTGTTTAACTAAGCTGTTATGGACTTTTAGGTAAATATTTGTCTTCTGAGTTTTATAATCATTGGGTTATTGAAATGGTCTTGAGATTAGATACTTAGAGCTTTTTCTAAATATCTTTGAAAGTCTGTCAATTTACAAATTCAAATTATTTTAAGAAAGTATGGGAAGCTTATTGTAGAGTTTTTATATTTTGGTTTTTATACCTCTGTACACTTTTTGTGTATGTATATATTTACTTTTTTTTTAGAGAGAGAGAGAGATGAATACACACTTAGAGTTTTTATTTTTGAAGTGTATTTTATATATACTGGAAATGCTAAAAATTCCTTACCTGGACTGCTGAGACCCTGAACTGGACACTACAATAAAATTTTATCTGATTTAATCACAGTCTCTCTGCCTTGCTATGCCTTGGCTGGCATACAAATTTTCCAGTGAAGAAACAGATGCATAATTTCACAAAATGTCTCACACTTTAAGCTACTACTCATTTCAAACTAGTTTCATCATTTTGTAATGTCATAAACAACCTGAATGCTAATGACTTGGATTTTAGTCATTCCAAATCTCGCAAGAAAAAAGGAGACAAAAACTGCTTTGGATGTCCATTTTAGAGATGAAAATCTATGACAGAGTCATTGCATTTTACTTTGGTCTTGACATTGTATATTGCTCTAGTTTGACAAAACCCTTAACAGCAAGTTTTCAGCATTAGCAAAATATGGAACAAAGAGCAGCAATCATATTGAATAGGGCCCAAAACATCTAAAGAAGTCATTTAATCGTGACCTGAAATATCATTGTAGTCAAATATTGTACCTCTTTTTTGTAGAAAACCCATTAGAGCCTAGATCTGGACCTCCAGAGATAGAAAAGTAATGCATATATTACTCTCTTCAGATTTTTATTTCATCCTCAGTGAAGTAATACTAAATGTTATTCAGGAACACATCAAGCAATATGGCAAAAGCAAATACAAAAATATGTCAAATATCTTCAGCGTAAAATGGCTACTATGGTTAAGATATTTCTGAGGAAATTATGATGCTTCATTATGTTCTTCCTATCTGTAAAAAAAGTAGTGGCAATTTTAGAAGCTAGTAAGGGGGGTGATCAAAAGTCATAGACTTTTATGCATTTGGGATTTTACACCCTCCTTGCATTGCCTCTTACTTGAAGTAGACTTTTTCACATCTGACACTTTTTCCATATGCTTCTGCTCTATGGGGAGAGCTGAGATAGCAGTGGGACTGTATTCACAAGGGGAGGCTCTTGCTTTTTATGGCTGTGATAGAGCAGCTCATGATGCCTATTGTGTCTCTCATAAGATCTTTTAATGAGATCCTTTCATAGACACGGCCAACTCATGAGCAACTTTGTCTCCTGAACACTTCAGGCTGTTGGGCACAGTTACTTTCTGCTCCACAATCAGAAGTGTCAGCCCTACACAGCCCTGCAATTTCCAACCCCCAGTGCTTCATCATTTCTTGGCATGCCTACTGGTTAATGTGATTTCTGCTTTTATCCCCATAGTTTTGTTATGCTTGTGACTAAAATGTTTTTCTTTTTGTGTTGACTTCTACGGCATCTTACATATCTGCTTTTTAAAATGTTCTCCACTTTTCCTGTGAACATTTTTTTCCCCTATGAACACAGCAGGAAGAGAATGGGCTGTGGTGTGCCCGTGTAGGAGCTATAAAAGCAATGCCCCGCAAATCCTCACCATGGGATGTATCTGGTTTAGTACATTTTGTTTGGACAGCTTTTTGCTTCCTGTTTTGGTAGGTGTAGCCAATGACTGCAATAGCGATGAAGCTAGAAGTGTGAAAATGAATTGAAGTAGAAAGAGTGACTTTTTCTGTGCAAAATTGACCTCTTGTGTGTAAAAGATGGTCTTTTCTAGACATAGATAAATGCTTCATGTAGAAAAACACAGAGTGACACATTTTGAACATTATCTTCCCTTCTGTGCTCTTGCACAGATTTGGGAAACCTCTTACCATGCAAGCTGCAGCTTCACTTTTATTTTCTATCAGAGGAGCTTACTTGGTGAACCCACAAATAGTCTCAAAGAGGAAAAAAGAAAAATAAAGGAGTCATAAGAGGATTAATGTAAGTATACATATGAAGAATCTTCAACTGACAACTGACACTGAAGTGTAACATACTGCAAATATTTTCCCCAAGTTTTAGCATCTTTCATTACAGCATTATTGATTTTTACAAGTTTTACAACTTCACTTTGATTTTCAAAGTCCCTTCTATTTCATATATTTGTTTAGTCCTACTCTTATTGTCAGGATGCACTAGAAAAGAGTAGCCAATGGTCTTGTACATAGTTTTCACTGCTGTTTTTATTTCTTCTCTTTGAGAAGATAATTTCTTCTCTTATTTATCCACTAAGCATCTAACCTATGCAATTAGCCTCAAGTTAATAATTTATAGTAGTTTGCAAGAAAAAAAAAATCAGGGCCTCTACTAAGAACAAGCATCTTCCTCAAATTCATGCAAAGGGATCACATTTAGTGTCAGTCCTTTTTGTGTACAGTAAATTCAATTTCTTGCACAGTAGCAAAAAGAGAGAAGCCTGCATCTTGACTTTATTTCGTTCTCCAAAGCTCATTTTTGAGCTGCTTTATGGACTGCTAATAGTCTTTAGCAGAAGAAATGGGAGAAAATTCATCCAGTACTTTAAATTATGTTTTACATTATTAACTTTGCACTGACAGATACACAAATAAAAGCTGTAGAAACAAATTATCACTTCCCACTTTATTTCTGCTTCTTGCTTCACCAGAGGCATTTCACACCTTTGACACATGGAGGAAGATTCATTCATTCAAATTTAGATGCCTCCTCTGTAAATCGCTTCACCCAGGTTGGTCACCCTGGACTCCCTTTGCAATCCCAGAGAGATGGAGTCATTGCCAGGGCAATTCAATTTAGCCTAAGGCAGATGTCTACAATAGATTAGATGAATCATGCTCTAAAAGAGCTTGTTTGTCCCTGTTGACAAAACAGACAGCTGAAAATACAGGTTCAGATGTAGATATTTACAGTGCAAAGTCAGGCAGATTGAATCTAAGGCCAGAAACCTCTCCAAGATGCTATTGATGTCCAACAGAGAAACTAATCTGAAATCTGTCTTCGTCTTGTTAATTCACTGGTCAAACTAAAGATCTCTGAGTTCCCATCCTGTGTTTGGGAGGGATTTCCATTGTCAGTGTGGGAAAACCACTTCATCTCCATCTCAAGACCATTGTGGTAGAAACTTCTATTACTTGTTTTGTGTATTTAAGCTGAAATCTCGTTTGGTCAAGATCTGTTTCTCACTAGATTTGTTCAGTATCCATCTCTTGAGTGAGGCCTGTGTGTGCTGCTGTCTAACAAATATGGAAAAAGAAACATGTATTGGTTTACATTATCAAACCTAGGGTCCAAAATGCAACACTTTAAGACGCATGCAGCACTTCATACAACATTGACATAATTTGTAAAATCCACAGATACATATGGTATTCTTATTTCTCATAGTTTTGCTTAGAAGGCTTCTATGGCACAAAATGATGTGATTCTGTTCTTGCATGCATTTTTAATTTCATTTAGTTGTGTTGAAATGCCAGGAAGACATACTTGAAAATCCTTGTTTTTCTATGTACCCATTAAATTAGATCTTTATGGGGTTTTTTTGTTTTGTTTTAATATATATAAATTAATCCAAGTAAAGATAGAGAACCTTGCTGAATATTCCAGATTTATGATGAAAAGTAAAGTAAAAGTAAAGTAAAATCCCATCATGCAATCATTCCTGGTTTGGGTAGCTGTAAAATTATTGTGTCAGTGGAGATATTTGCTCATAAATTACTGGAGTAAAAAGTATTGCTGCTTTTTGTTTATATATTATAAAAAGAAAATTATTTCTGTACCCAGAAGTATGTGTATATATATTTTTCCTCTTTCTATCAGACTGGTAATCTGCTAGACACTGAGTCAGCAAGAAAATAATTTCAGTGACGTTCATTAATTTTCAGGAAGTTCTCTGAACTAAATTGATAATAACAACATGCTATAGGTTGAATAAATTTTCTATAAAGTTGTTCACCTTTTATTCTGAGATTCAGAATAGAAACTGTTGGGTTTTTTTCCTTATTGTAAAATTTCACATTATCATGAGTTTGTAGTTGTTTTGTAATTATAAGTGTTCTTCTACAAAGGAAATGAAATATAAGACTCCACAAGTATGTCCTGTCCCGTGATTATGAGTTCATTTCTGGATCTTAGACAATGTCTCGGTGTGTTAGATAGGCTTCCCATCTGAACTGTCTACCATCACTGACTCTCTGCTGCCATATCTAAGAGAAGCACCATTTTGTACTGGGAGGTAATACTTCTTGCTAAATCAACTGATGTAGCTGGAAAAAAGCAGACAACTTTGGAGCAAGCAAACTGTTCTTCAAGGCTCCATATGCCTTAAAACCTTTCTGATTGTTTGTTTTGCCAACTATGTTATTTGGTCTAATAAAAATCTTGCTTCTTTTTACAGACTTTGCCTTGATCATATCTTTTGAATATCAGCGCTGTGACAGCATGGGTTCGGCACACAGTGAGGATGTCTGCATGAACTGGGGGCACAAGGCATGAAAAGCTAGCCAGACTCTGTGGAGGAATTTGTACCCTAAAGAGACTGTCCCTGGAGTGGAGATGTTCCTGCTGGTGAAACCACTGGTAGCTGGCTGGATCACGAGCCAGATGCACCTCTGCTTTCCATCCTCCAGCGCTCCAGCTCTCTCCCTCTCTCTTCCCTTCCCCCTTTAGCACAATAACTGTATTACTAACTGTATGTGCCTGTTTTAAAGGGGTGAGTGTGTATGTGTGTCGCGTATTTCCAGCTGGGCCCACATGTCTTTCCTGGAAGGAGCTGAGTGCTCTAAGCATCCTTTGAAGTTGAAGAGCCCAGTGACTTAGCTGGAAGCCTTGCTCTGCTATAGACTGTGTGAGAAATAAATCTCTGTCTCAGAGGCTTTCTAGCTTTTTTTTTTATTAGTGCTCCAAGTATTCTCATAACAATAGCAAATTAAAAAAAAAAAAAAAAAAGACGTAGAAAAATCTCATCAGTAAACCAGTGAAGATTACTGTAAAAATTAAGCATATATTACATTCCTGTTAATTGTACTGAGTTCTGATAGCAAAATGTTTTTTTGAACTGAGACTCTCCTCAGGATGAAAGGTCTTAATGACAGAGGAAACAAAATTGTAAATGGAAAAGTAGCAAAGATGCAGCTGGTCTTCAGATTGAACGTACCCCAGGTAAGCTCACAACCAAGTACTGGAGGTAGGGGCAGAATAGTGTGTCAGCTCTGTAACCTCATCCTCGTGGACCTCTAATCACACAGAACTTTAATTACCACAGAGACCGTCTGTCTTCCTTTACGCCATTTTTCTTCACAGTAGTGTTTTTACTGATTTCAGTAAAGGAGAGTTTAGACATGGCTTTGAGCCCAAAACCAACATGTAAATGCGTGATCAACAGGAAATTGCCTGTGATGCCTCTGGCTTAATTAGTAGCATTGTTAGCTGTTCATTTAACTGGGTATTACAGGGCTTTATCTCTTTCTTATTGCTATATTAAAAGAAGACACCCCTACCCCCCAAAAAAAGTGAACAAAGAATGGGGAAGAGGAAGGGGAAGGATGGAATGGGAAAGGAAGGGAAGGGAAGAAGGAATTCTCTTTTGTTAAAAATACATTGTGTGAATTACTTACTTTTGATGTATGATACTTGGAGAACATTAAAAAAAGAGTCTCACAATATGCTTCGGTGGAAATTACCTATGTTGAAAATTCTTTGCCTGCATTCTGACCTTTGCACAGAGTAAAAGCTGTAGTTTATGCATCTGGCTAAATTTAGATCAAGAAATTTTTCCCAAATGCACTCTTGAATTCCTAGCAAGGTGATAATATTTATTGGAGGATTTTTTGCAATTTTCTACATATATGTTAGAAGAATGTTCATTTTGCATCTCTCAGCTCTGTGATCTTACTTCCCCATAAAAAATTTCAAGGGGCATAAAACTCCTAACTTTTGTTCCATACCCTCAGGATGCTTTTAAAGATATCGATGTACAATTTCTCATGTCTAGACATTACTTAGTTGTGTCAAGTTCAATTCTTTATAAAGTGTCAGTGAGACCTGCCAGACTGATCATCTAGGAAGACAGAATCTTCCTCTTAGCTCCAGAGCACTAAATATTGAAAAAGGAACATGATGTTGTCCACATTTTTTAAAGACTTGGTCTTGGTATGAACAGTCTAGGATAGGAGGAAAGGACTCCTTCACATCCGTCTTAGCTTGGGCAGACCTCTGGGTTACCATGTCTTCTTCTGCTCCAGTCAGATCTGGTTCCTACCTGAGTGCGCAAACAATGCACTCAAATTATCCATATCCATATGTAGGTGTGACATTAATTGCTAGCTTTCATTAACATGACAGCTACATCTTAATAACTGTTTCTACTGCTGATTCCTACTGCCTGATCATTTCGGGATACATACCAACATACAGCATGAGACAGTCAGCAAAATGCAAAGTTTTTCTATGCAGACAAGACCAACCGGAGTCTGTGGCCTCAAAACAAATTATTTTGCAGCTTGGTGCAATCCCCTGGGCCATCCAGACATAGCAAATGAAAACTTAGTGCCTCTTCACTTCCCCAATGCTTTGGTGAGCTCATCTGTTCTGGGTTGTCACATGGTTTCATTTAAGTGCAATAGGCACCTGGCATCTCTGATTAATATTTGGCAAAATCTGGGAGAAACTGGGTACAGACTTCAATGCTTAATGGGTACACGAAACTTAACTTCCCAGAGCTTGGCAGCCACAAAATAGAGGCATTGTTTCACAACTGTTTGAGATAAATATAAGTGTAGACCTTTTATTTAAACCCTAGATTGTTAGATACCTGTTGGAATGAAAGAAACTAAAATTTGTTTTTAGATGGCCACAAAGATCATAAGACAGAGACCATTTTATTATTAATAAACTTTTTGAGGTTTTGTGCTTCATATTTTCAGACTATATTTAAATCTATTCCTCTGCTATTTGCAAGGTTTCCTATGTCTCCTCTGTTTCTCATCTAAAGGAATCAAAGTCTCTTGCCAGATTTCTGACTCACTGAAAAGCCTTTCACACACGCTGCCATGTAGTTTAAGAACTTACATTGTGTAACTTTGAGAGACTGCATTGTGCTAAGGATGCTCTGTTTATTAGATGGTCTTGTACAAGTTTGGATCTAATCATCTGGATGACTTGTTGACACTATAAATTTGTGATGAAATTTGAGGTTTACTGTAGCCAATTGCTTTGCCATGCCAACAGTACAGGCTCTCTTTCTTTAGCTCATGTCCTTAGAATTTGGATATCTCTGTCCAACAAAACTAGGGGAGCTGAGCTATGTATATTATTTTAAATGGAAATTAACACTGTTGCTGGTTTCACAGCATGATCAAGACATAATTTAGTCATACTAGCATTTTTATATTGCTTATCTAATCGGCTCTGCTTTCACTCTGGATTCTGGACTGCAAATCTCCAGCATAATTCTTTAGGAATTTGCCTAGCAGCCAGAGCAAAGTAGAGGGGTTTAACTCTGAAGTTTCCCTTCAGTCTTTTGTCACTAACTTTTTACGATTGGATGAATTGCATAGTCTTCAGTCTTAATAAACGTCTAACTATCTTTGGAACTACTTATTTTAGTTCTCACCATAAAGCATGTTTCACTCGAGTCAAGGAAGTATTGTGCTCACTAGACCACTGAGTATTGTTTTCACTTCTCTCCTATTGTGTCCCTGTTTTAGTTCCAGTATTCAGAAAAAGGCATTTCATTAAGTTTTCTTGTTTATGAGTTGATGAACTTCAAATAATAACAAATACGAATTCAAATAATCTTTATTTTATATATATATATCTTTTTTAAAAAATTTGAACTACTGTTTTAAAGCTTTTTAGCCTTATATACAATGCACCACAGTTCAAATACTTCCTTTTTCCCACTACCTTAAATCTATAAGCAACAACGTGTGAGTCAAAGAAAATGAAGCAAATACTTCTTCTTTGAAAGGTAAACTCATCTTTCCATGTATTTCACCCTTGAGATGACATACACAGATACTACTTTGATTCCATCTAGGGTAGTTTAATGCCCAGAGGCAATTTATTATATTTCTTTTTGCTCATAGACAAATGAGGGAATAATAAAAAATGAAGGACATCATTGAATTTCAATCTGTTAAGGGAAAAGCTTAAACAGATAGCAATTCCAAAAAATGTTGCATATCTTGTAGGTAAAATAGCAGTCCTCACAGTTTCAGTGAGTCTCAACCTGTTTCAGTGAGAGCTCAGGCACAACAAACAGAACTTCTCCTTAGGGTGTGATTTTAATTAATGGGAACTGTACTTCTTAAAGAAGTTGTTTAGAAAGGGATAACTTCTGGCTGTTCACAGAAGTGAAGGTAAACCTGATGAGTGAAAAATTAGATTCTCAATTAAACACAAGATTTTTATAGAAAAAAATCTAACTCAGATTGCATAAATGAACAACTCTAAACTTGATGGTTCTGACTGTAAGATGATACTGTCATTCGTCCAAGGATGGTGCCCACTAACTTGGCTTTTTATTTCATGGAAGAAAACCATCTAACCAATAAGCCAACACCTACAAAAGAGAATAGGATTGTAAGCAGTGTTTTAGGTAGAATTTTACCTAAACATTACCATCTTTTAAAGTGGCAATATCAAGAGAGGAAGTTTCAAGGATTCAGAAAGATCTGTGCAGTGTTTTGTCCACCAATTCATTTTTCATGGGAAGAGTTTATTCAGGTAGTATTATAAACTTCAGCCTGAATAGCTTTGCTGTTATAATCACACCTTTATTCTCCACATCTGTCCCTTTACATCTAGATGATACTGACTGAATACCATAGGGTTGTATCTCTTCCTGAAATAATAATATTTGCTTACATCTAAATCAAGGTATCTCACAAAATTTTTATTTAGTCTTAGCAACTGTTGTTTCTGTTGGGATAATAGCGTTCATAATTGTATAGTTTTGAAAATATGCATCTGATTTTTTGCCTTGTAAGAGAGAGATGCTCACATTATTTGCATGGTAAACATAATGTAGCAAGTTCAAAACACAATCACCTCATAACTTGAAATCGCTTATCGTAAGTATGCTCTAAGGATATGGCACAAAACCAAAGTTGTTTTCAAGAATCTTCATCTGTGACATACTTTTAAAGCAACTATTTTATTTTCTGTAGATGAGATATGAAGGTCCCTTTTCACATTTCCAGATGAATGAGTTTCACAGAAGTGTGCTGGAGTGTGTTCTGCTTTACCATGCATCTGCATTTTATTATTTCGTTGGATCTCTCCAATTGATGTCATGCAAACTGCTAAAAGGCTTTATGATATAACGACCATGCATTTCTAAAATTGTCAGATTACATTTTTATAGGATAGGATTAATTGATCCAGAAACCATCGGAGAAAATTTTACATGAATGCAAGGCTAGATCCATTTCTCCTGAGTCATATGACCAAAGAGGAATAAATCAGCTCCTGAAGGTAGCTAGCTGCTTTTTATTCTGTTGCCACTTCCCCAGGCCAAACAGCCAACTCCCCTTTGTAGCCACTTCAATACTTTGGATTGATAGGATTTCATCCTGAATGATGCATCTGGCTTTTCGCCTGACCTGTGCAGATGGCGGTTGAAGGCCAGCAAAAATGTTTTTGTGAATGCCAATGTTTCTCTCTTCTCTTTTAGCCAAGGCTATTGCAAGCAACGAGCCATCTCTCACCCAGCATCTTTGTTATTTCAGACTGGGTGTCAAAAAAGGCAAGTCATTTGCTACTTGCCATAGTCTATCGCTAGATGATGACTGGACACTGCCAAAGTTAAATGAGTACTGTATTTTGACACTATCAATGGCAAAAGGCAGATATCTCAAGGGTCATAGGAGAATCAGGAAATTACGGAGCTAATTAAAATAGAAAGGCCATCCACTACAAGGACAGTTGGACAAGATGCCCAGAGAATGTTTAAAAGGTTCTAGGAAAAAAATCCCTCTGTTGTCTCACTACCTCTTCTGCCTCTCTGATTTCACTACCTGTTAACTCCAAGGTTGAGATGAACTGGAGGAGGCCAGGGCTGAGTACAACAGGGTGAGCATTTCAGTCTGAGACCATCTGTTACCAGGTATTTATGTAGGTCTGAGATTCAGCAAGAATTAAGAGCTGTCTAGCATTCAGAGAGTTTTAGGATTTTGACAGCTGCACTTAGGGGGATTAATCACAACTGAACTTTAGGAAGCGCTAGATGTCTAATTTGGGCAGAGGTGAGAGAGTTCTGCAGATGAACAAAATAGGCAGTTTAAACAGCTATGGACTTTCACTTGCCTAAATCTGGATGAATAGCAGATGCCGATGTTGACTGAGGGCTGAGGATAGGCAGTATGAATCATGGATTGATACTTAATAATTTAAAACCTCCAGATGGCTAATTTATAGTGGATGAATTCAGGCTTTAGAGGGTAATCACATCACCTTATTCTAGGTATATAAATTAGGTGCCAAAATTAGAAAGCTGGTCTTTCTGTGTTCCCTCTGTAGCCAACAGGGAGACACTGGTCTTCTAGAAGATGAATCAAAATTAGATTTGTACTCTGAACTCTAGTGAAGCATGCTGCTCTCTGCTGACTTTAGACAATGCGTTGATAATTATTCATCTATCTATCTAAGGTGATTGGATGTCTATAGACTGTATGAAATCACTCTTTCTCCAAATTGCAAAAGCTTGCATATATATGAGCATAGCCTCAGGATCGAGATTCCAGAGGACCATAAATGAATCAATTTCTTCAGAGGCCAGTCTGAACATGCATGATTACAATGTGTAATCCAGCATAAATCAATATTCTTTAATTTTGGGGTGCACTAGACACAGGGAAACTTTCGCTTGCTAAACTCTGGAGGTATTTCCAGAAGAGGAAACAGTTAATAAAAATCAAATAAAATGCATCAATACATGGGTACAATGCAAATAATTCTGCTTTTCTGTCAGGTGCACAGGCTAAAGCTGCCTACAGGCAGTTTTAATTGACATGCATAGCATTCATGAAATAGATAAACCATACAAATACTGACCTTGCCAGCATGAAACAGGGCAATATTAACATAAGGTTGCCCTTCATCCATTTTATTATGATTTATACTGGAGGAAATGCTGATGAAAAAAAATATCTTATGTGCCCATGTACCTATTCAACATCCTGCATGTATTTTACTAGGGGAACTATATGGTTGTTATAGCCCGTGAAAGGAAAATAAAAATCCTTAGTTTTAGAGTACGGGAGCATCAAGGGAGTACAGGAATGTGTTATATAAAGCACAAATCTTTCAGTAGGATTTTCACTTACACTGCCAAAAATCCAAATGATAATAATGATTGGTTCACACCTTTGGTTTGAGCTTTTGGGGACTGAAACTGATTTCCTTCATCCTGTCCTGAAGAAGTCTAGTGTGTGACCCTTCTCCTTTAACTGTCTCCAGCAGTGTAAAGACCTGAAGCAGATGCTACAGCGTTTAGGTTCTTTCTGAAATCAACATCAGGATGTTCATGTTGAACGCCTGCCTGTCCCCTGTCAGAGACTGAACTAGGTATTATATACAGCCAGTGTGGTAGGCACTATCTTATAAAGAGTATGTGCAACTTTCACTGACATTAGAAGAATGAAGAGGACTCAATCCTGTGAACTCTGAGCACACATTAACCTGAAGTGGAACTTCCATCATCAGTTGATTGGTGTGATTTTTTAATTTATTTGTTTACTCTGGCTTCAATTTCTTCTGGAAAACATGGCACAATATGTAAGGTATAAGAGATTAGTTATTGGAAGGGTGAATGAGGTCTCACTACTTCCTTGACAAATTAAATTTAATATTTATATGAAGACATATGAAGATATAGTGTGAAGCTGAGGTGAAATTTTCATTTCACATTATGACCAGTCACTTGAGGTGGTGATGCAGCATGTGTGAAGTTGATCTGAAGACTTCACGCAGTAAATGTACCACTGTTGTGAAGACACATTATTTTCTGATTATGCCAGTGATTTTATTTGAATAATTATGATCTTTCTACATAGTTTACAATAACAAGAACAATAGCAACATCAGTCCTGATAGCTAATGCAATTAATGCCTTATATTCCCAGTTTCGTTCTTAGCTGTAGCCACTTTATCAGTCACATTACTGAGATAGATACTGCAGTCATTCATCTGACTTGCACCCCAAAGCAAGGGCACATATCTGCAAAACCTAGTTTGTGGGCAGAAGGCTATACTAGAAGAGATCCAGCAGCAAATAATGGTTTACTGCCATATAATACTGACTGATAACATAAGGAACACATATACTTTTTAAGGAGAGTAATACCATGCTCAAACTAAGTAAATACTTGGGATGAAAGCAATTTCTCATACAGAAGACAACAACACTGTGATGACATTCCTCACAGAAAAAATATCTATAACAAAATGATTCATTTCAGAAACATGGCTACATCTTAGGCACTGATCTTCAAACTTACCTTCAAGCTACCATAACTCCACACGACTGAAGTCACAATTAATTTATTCAGCCTTCCAAGGTGCAGTCATCAGCATTCTCACAGTATGTATAATTGTCTTTTTATAGTTATAAAACTGCAGCAATGGAAGACAACAGCTTGTGCTGGTTAAATGGAACCCTGCAGTGCCGTTTCCTGATAACACAGAAGATTATGTATGGCACCTGCACAACCCTGGGATTATGAAAGGCCAGGATAAGAAAAGACAAAGAAAACCTTGGGGAAAAGAGGATAATCTATATTTAGTCAGTTTGTGACAAGAGTAACAGAAACTCTGCTGGGAAAGAGCAGAATAGGACCTTAGGCAAGCTTACTCTTTCCAGCTAATTTTATGTAGCACGTCATGGTGTGATAACCTTGGAATGAGAACAAGCCCAGAGGTGAAGTTTTTCCTTCAGATTCATTGAAGTCCTTGTGCTAATTAAGCCGTATGTAAACAACTCCACTGTGTGATGGCTCAGGTTTGCTTCCTCACCATTGTGCCTTCCTCTGCCATGAAACACTACTGATAACGCTTACATCCTGGCTGCCCTGTCTTGCATGCTGTGTCAGATCTTATTTCTCCCTGTTCTCTTTGAGCCTCTCACTAGATTTCATCACTTTTTTCTCATATGATATCACTCACCCCATCCTAACCACCCTGCAAGAGTCATAAATGTGCATCTCTCCTTTGGCTCTACTCGGTGTTTTCCTAGACACTTGTCTAGACCACTATCCTAATATCATCTTCTAAGTCTCCTGTTTGAACAGCTTCTAAAATTTCTTCCTCTGGCTCTCTGTCTTCTGCTGCATCACCTGTAAGTTCTTCATTTTCTCCCTGAGGTCATATATAATCTGTTGCTGCAGATGTTTTTTATTTCTGCTTCAGCAGTATTTTCTATAAACCCAGAGCTACATTATTTTCTTGGTTTTGGCTTTGACTTTGAAAGGACTTCTGCCATGCAGGAGCATATGTATATTTATGTTCATACATGTGCTCAGTCATTGTCATCATTAAGACTTCAATTACAATTTATTTTTCAATGTTTAAATGAAAATTTTCATAAACAGTAATGAAAAACACTCAGGAACATAATATATGCGTTATTTCCATATAATTATTGTGTGGTAAAGAATGTATACTATGCCCTCTTACTTTCTCTGTTAAAAATAGACTTCTGTCTTCCACTTGCTTTGTAAGTCCTTCAGTGTCAATAATCTCTTGTGTTTCGAAACATCTTAACAAACAAAAAAGAAAGAGATCTTTTTTAACACCCACAAGGAGTCTATGCCTTCTCATCCTGTGCCTGGAGCAGACACAATCTACTCAGCTTTTCCAAGACATTCTTACAGGGAATTTTTTCAGTCATGGTTTGTAAGTTAGGGATACTCGGATGCCTCCACATGCCTATTTCTAGTGTTTCCCATTAAGTACGTGCCTTGTTAGGCAGTCTTTTTAGATGTGCCTTCTGAAACATCAAGACCTGCATTTATTACATTTCACTTATGTGGCTGATGGAGATGACGAATTTGAGAGAGCAGTTGCCCTGTGCTTACTATGTCGTCAGTTGAGCAAGATGCATGCATATTAAATAAACCATATTAGATATGTGCATTCAGAAAAAAAACTCAGGTTTTAGGAGGAATGATTCACCCTCTGAAGGTACCACACTCTTGCCATTGTCTATAGTGATGTCTATAATGTCTTACCAACATCTATGTCTATAATCTTATGGCTTGCTTAGGTACTTAAAGCTTGTGTGACAAATCTAAGTCTTGTCTGTTTCTAAAGAGTCATATAAACAGTATATACAGGTTGACTGATTGTAAGATTTATATGCCCTTTGTTGGAGGTGATCCATCACTGATTATAGAATCCATAATCTCAGGAAAAGTCTCATTCAGGATGGTCGTCATGCTTTGCTATTATAGCCAGACAGGGAGTGAATTGAGAGCAGAGCAGAAATGAACAAAAGTAAGTGTGATTGCAAAAAATAAACCAATCTTTTTCAAGTATCTGTGTAGGAAGTCTGTAGTAGGACACAAAGAGATACACTTTCCAAAATAGGCAAGCCTTTTAAAATAGTTTATCCATGCCTGGCAATATAAATCTAAGTGGAAACTTTCAGACATTTTTAATAACAAGCATCAGATTATATTAGCATAATATCACGTATTGATGGCAGATCTACTCCACAAAGTATCTTCTAACTCAACATCTTATATTAATTCTCCCCACTGTGTGGTATTTTTTTTTAACTACTCTGCCGTTTTTTGATCTATATATAAATTTGTCCAAGAGAAACAAGCTAAGCTACTGACAATTTTTTAATGTTTTCCCAGTTGAAAATTGCTAATATATTTTCATGTTTTTTTCTGATGAGAAGATATTACATTCTCATATCCTGCTGTACATTAGATATTTATTTTTCTTTTTGTTTTTTAAGCAGAGAATATATTGCAATCAAAAGAGCTGAACTCCTTTGCTAGCTAAGAGGTATGCACTGAAGAGAGCTTTCAAAAAATCAAATCAAGTTTATGAAGTACTATAGAGATTATGTCCTTGTACTATTCTAGGAGAAGAAATAAGAAATCAATTTTCTTTGCAATATTTATTTTTCAAAATAACAATTCTAAAGCAAACTGGTAGCTTATGTGCACAACCAAATCATTCTTTCCATGTCAAGCAGAACAATTTTGTCAGACTTTTGCTGCTAACATGCATGTCATGCTATTAAATATAAGCTGACAGAATGCATGACATAACTAGACTAGATCTTATTCGTAAGGATCAATTTTTTTTCCTCACAAAAAAAAAGTTCTGTCTTTGGAGTTGTTTTGAACTGTCAAGGGAAGACAATATCCTGGCCATAAGGCATCCCCTTAGGCAGTTTGAGAGTTCTCAACAGAAGTCATCAATGATACAGACATCACTGCCCCACATCTCAGTAGAGTCCTAATTCTTTCCATCAGGTTCAGGATATGGCCACCTACGTTAAGTGCCACTGGAATGTATTGAGTAAGAAAGTATAATTTGTTGTACAGACACATTACTCGTTCCCAAAGTTCCATTTCTGAAATTATTTCTTTGTGTATGTAAGTGTCACTAAAGCAACTCTAGAACACGGAGTAGAAAGGCTTTATTGTGCCAAGCAATGTACCCATGCAGACAGTAGAAACATGCACGCACACGCAGATGTACTGTTGCTAAATGATAATGTCTGCCATGTTAACAAATGGAAGCAATCGGAATCACTTTTTTTAAAAAAAAAAATCATAAAGGTAACAACTTCTGTGATCACAGGGAAGAATGGTGAAGAACAATAGTCACCCCAGGAGACATAGTTAAGTAGCACAAAGATGAGGAGGTCAACACAGAATGCTTTCAATTCAGAGCCAACAAAAATTGCTGTAATTCCTCAGCAAGGCATGTAATTGGAATCATGCACATTGACAGTTTTAACATTTATACTTCATGCTCTGGAGCAAGATAAAAATTGCCATGATTCTTTAGCTGTCCCAAGTGCCTACAATAGTAACTACTAAATTCCAGGGAAAGCTAAGGGGAGCTGCTTGGGTTTCAGCAACTTTAAGGGCTGTCATAGACCCTGTCAGAAGGTGAAAAAGTATTTCACATGGGTTGGAGCTAGTCTCAGCATTAATGAAATAATGCCAACTGTTTGCCTTACCAGCAATGCATCTGAGGACAAGAGTTCATGGTATACTTATAGGATGAATGATTGTTCATAAAAAATCCCAAGAGCAGCAAAAGAGATGTGTTCGACCAGAGAAGGCAACAGTAAAGATCAAGATCAGAGAAGAGCTGGAAAGCATATCCCCATGCCAGTCACAGAAGCACACTTATCTGAAACCATCTCTTGTAGTAGAATGGTACTTTTTGAAACACTGCTTAAGAAGAACCAGAGATTCTAGAAGAAATTGGAAGTTGAAGATTTATGATTTAAGCCAGGTGAAGAAATCTGGCTTAAAATGTATTTGGTACTCAACTCTGATGCATGCCTAATAAACTAGATCCCAGGATGACCCTTTCATGTCTATGCCAGTGGAAACTGAGGGAGTGGAGAAAAGTCGGAAACAAATTGATACCAGACTAAGTAAAATGACCATGGACCAATTCTTATAAATGCTCTGGTAGCTGAGGAGAAAGCTCTGAAGCAGCTCTGCTCCTCCTCCTTCCCTGGTCCATCTGACAAGGAATGTCTTCTGGTTTGAGGGCCAGTGTGTGAGCAAAAACTAGCATGTGCGTTAAGACATGAGGTGTGTTAACTACAGAGCTTTTACCACCCTTTGTTGAGACAAAGTCATGCAAAGCTGTTCCAGTACGATGATGAATCACCTCTAGGGTGCTCAAATGCACAGAGCTAAGACGGGGAAGCTTTCTTGAGAAGCCTTCACGTTAGTTGCTCCAAAGCTAACTGTAGTTTAGAAGTCAACATAGTCACAGGCTCCTGTTGAGACTAAATAGAGAATTATAGCATGTAACACAGTGAATACAGGAAAGAAGATGTGTAATTAGATATAATCGGTCTTCCCATGTATAATTTCTATGACTGTGTCATCAAAGGTTTAATCTTCTCTCTTTATCTTCTTACTACCATCCCTTCTCTTTAATCTCTTTTCCTCTATGGATGAAGTAGCATTTAAATAACATTTAAAGCCTATAGTCACCATTTATATTAAGACTGAATGACTATTTCTGCAGAAGTAGAGCAAGACTCCTGCAATTCTTTTATAAGGACAGTTCACCATTTCTCTCTGGTCAGTCAAAATCTTGCAGCCTTGACCTTATCTCTAGAGTCCCACAGCAGTAGGTGTTACGTGACTGATGGCTGGCCAAAAACATATCAAAGAGTACAACTGTGGCTGGAGACTGAGAGCACACAAGTCAGGGCAGAAATCTATACAAAGGAGGAGCTTGTCTTGCCGTAAGTCTCAATAGACTCTGGAAACAAGAATGTAAACACCTGTTTCAAACACTGTTTATGGCGATACTTGTTTAAAAATTGTAAGTCAATCTAGTTCTATGAGAAGATCATCATTACACAAATTGTCTCTCAGGGACCTTAAAATAAGCAACTATCTTTCAGGAGAAATACACATTACTGAACTGTCAAATATTACTTAATAAGGATTATATTGGATTTGATTTTACTTAAGACTGTTTTATATAGAACAGTTTGTCTTCATTTTTAGCAAGCCCCTTGCTTTTGGGATGTTGGTTTGGATTCAGCATTAGTCTTAATTGACATAGGTTTAATTATTTCACTTGAGTCCTTTATAAGATTCCATATATCATATAATTTTATATAAACAGAAGACTCCATGCATGCTATAATCCATGTACTGATATGGAAAGCAGGGAAATAGAGAAGCATGGTTTGTAGCCTTAGGCCCATGAAATATATAGGTTGAAGTAAAAGATTATGCAGCAGCAGACTTACATGATTGAGATGCCTGATTTGTTTTCTGTTTAATTCTCTTTCTATTGATTTCCAAAATATGTTATCCACAAAACAGGCATTTGGAAAATCAATCCATTGCAAGAAGTTGGGTGAATTAAATACTCAAAAAAAAGGAAAAATGAGTAAAATCATGAACCATAGTAACGCAAAAAGAAGGGAAATCAGGGCAGAAAAACCAGCTTCAGTCATGTAATTCATCTTGTGAGATGGGCTGTGTGTTATGACCATTAGCAGAGATCCTCAATTTTGATCAAATGTTACATCAGACAGTTGCAGAATCTGATCTTGGAAAAAGCGTACACATTGGAGTTTTCTCAGAGTGTTCTAGGACAAGACAACCACAAATTTGTAATACATTAATTTGCTTCTGCAGTTTAGATCAATTAAGTTTACACCTGGCTGATGGATGAGAGGCAGGTATAGAAGGAGATACAGTTAGAGAGCCTGGAACACACCTAAAAGGGAAGCAGAATGGCTCTGAGGTAAGAATTGATTTTCCCCTGAGAAAATGCTTCTTGGCCCCACTGAGAGAGCACCCAGAAAAGTGTTCTGATCATTGTCTACTTTCTTCCTCGATCCCTTCTGTGTTAGTGCAAGGATCTGCTATACATTTCACAGGGCTAGATGGAGCAGCAAAGAGAAGAAGAAAACCATCTGCTTATGAAATCTGTTTGCTCACCCCAACAAGACTGAGGTACCTGCTAAGCTAAGCATGGCAGTAGCTCATCCATATTTCCTAACAGCAGCTATTTAGCTGAGAACCAAGAACACAACTAAGTTAAAAAAAAACTTGTAAGAAATCAACAAGAAGAAATAATTCCAGATTAATTTTGATTAATTCTGTAGCATCATCCTTTGCCTGTCTGACTTTTGCTTGCCTGAACTTCAAAGAATTTCAAGCAGCATTAGAATAGATTCATCCCTGTTACTCAGCAATTTCATCCTTCATACATGTCTTTGAAAATCTGCGCTTCAGTTCCAAAGAAATAGATATTATGCGAATTAAAACAGTGTAATTCCTCTGGAATTGCCAGATATGTTCAGTTTAAACCTTTGGGAGCTGTATGGAGACAGAAGGGATAAAACTCTGAACCCTTTGATCTCAGGAGCAATACCACCTGGTGCCCGAACTAAAGAAGACCATGTACAATGCATACCAACCCTATGGCCCTGTCTACCAAGGACCTTCTAGTAGGAAGCAGAGGCTATGGAAGTTGTAGTGCCTTACAAGAGCCTTCAGACAGGAGGCTGTGTGAGGGATGGAAGTGAGCTGTAAGGATGGCCTAGCTGCACTGGAGGCAAAAAACAAGGCAGAGGTGAGGCAAGGCAAGAGAATTTACTGTTATACCTTTTGCCATGGCATATAAAGAACCCTGCTTACATCTGTGCAGCACCCAAGCAAGGGTCCAACTTCTTCTTCACTTGGCTTCGGCTAGTTGTGTCCACACTGACAGGACGGGAGTACGTTGAGTTCAGATATGTCTCTCCTCTTCTGGGAGCCAGCTGTCTAATTTCAGGCTTTAGCCAGAGTATGAGCTGGCCCGAGTGAAAAATAAATGATCGGGGAGTTAGTCATCAAGAATAAGATCCAGCTTTAAGGTGATAGAACATCAAAACCACATTACAGCCCTTAGAATAAACTAGCACTTTTCTATGCAGACAGACTCTACATAACTCGTACTAAAAAGAGGTCAATCTTTTTCTCAATTACATGATTGATTTTGATAATACAGGACTTAAGTGTTGAGGGATGCCCCAGTGAACAGTTAGCTGTATACCGATTTGGTGTTTCAGAGCAATGCACACCTTGCTGGCACACTGGACAATAAAGAAATATTGACTTAGCCCTTGTCTGTAGCTATGGAAGTCCCACACCCTTTGACTGTAAGAATACTAATCTACAAAGTAAGAATACCCGTGTGCATGGAAGTTGGTACTTCCCAACTAGATGACAGACGGTGGGAGATGTGATGTAGAAAAAGACAACCAAGGTGCTGACATACCACTGACATTCCTGGTGGTAATGCCCTGGTCATGCTCAAACTCCTGTTTATAGGCAAAAAGCCAAGAGTTTATTGCTAGTATAACTGAAATCTTAACAGCCTAATGAAAGTATTATTATTAGTTCAGATGTAACTGTTATACAAAGAGAAAAAATACAGAAAATTTTATAATAATAATAACAACATCAACAATAATAATTTACAACTGCTATACACACCCTTTTTCCTGATGTTATGCTCATCTTTCTGCTGTTCCTCTGAGTCCTAAGCTCAGTGGTTCCATTCTGGGGTGGGGATGTTAAGGTGAGTTGTCAGCACCTGGATTCCTTCACCAGGAGGAATAGGATGGTTATGTAGTTCTTTCTACATTATTCTGCAATTCCACGTTACATCCGAATTTACTATATATGATGTCATTTACATGCATTAGATAGCATTCCTTTGTTTGTCATCCCTAAAGCTTTTTTTGTCCAACCCCAGGACTGCATTTCTTTAGCTGACCATTTGTGAATTGTTTATAGCCATGGATTCCACAGTGCCAGGCTGTGCCCTGTCTCTTATTATCCCATGCCTGCGCTCCTCTCTGCCGCATCCTATGTCTCTGCTTCTCAAGACCTCTGCTGTCATACCAGGCCTGTATTTCTCTAAACAACATCCATGTGTAAGAGTCACAAACATCTCATTCTACACAGGAAAATTGCTTGTTCCTGCTCTCTATATAAAACTATGATCATACCTTACAAAGATAACAAAACCAAAACAAATTAACCACAAACACCTGCCAATTAAACAAATTGTTATCACAGCTAAACCAATTAAAACAAAGCTGGAGGCTGGCCAAGGTCAGGCAGATCAAGCCTGGCAAGCTTCACCCCTGAGGCCTTGCAAACTCAGTAAAAAGCTTATAACTTATTCCTAGCAATAGTGTATTACAGGACTACACAGATACACACTGCACATGGTTTCCTCTATGGAGATCTTAATACAGACTGTCAAAACCAGAGTCTGGAATACACAAATCGGAAGGAGATAACCCAAATCATCCCAAGTTCCACAGGTCTCAAGATCTCCTTTGAGAGTAGTTTCTAGTCTCCCTTTCTACAGATCTGTTCTCAGCTCATTTGAGGGTCTGGCTATATGTAAGGAAATGTGTCGATAAACTCCATTCAGGCTAACTAGGACAACTTTTTTACAGCAGTCTAATATACATCAAATACCTGGGTTGGAAACCAGATAACATCATTCTGCAGAGATTATAAATCACAGCTTTCAATATATGAAATTTTATGACAACAATATTTTAAGGCATAACTGTTTGAGACACAGTACACATGGATACTGGCCCATGTGCCTTTCAATTCATGCTGGTAGTTGACAGTATGCATTATAGTGACTTAATGGTATATTTATCACAAGCAGCATTGTCTAATGAATGAATACTTAATGATCCTCCATTAAGCTTAGAAGTGCCCTGTTTTAAACCATTAGATCATTACTTTAATAAGGTATTTTCTACTGCAGAGGAGTTAAAGCAAACACAGCAGTTCTTTGAAGCTGGATGACTGCTTAAGGCACAATAAAAAAAGAAAGCAGAATTATCAATTCAAAGAAATATGAAACCCAATGTAGGTAAGAAACCATAAAGAAATAAAGCAGCTTTGAATTTTGGTTTGTTTTGTTTTGTTTTTTTTTTTTTTTTTTTTCTTTTTCTTGGTAGCATTTGCTGAATTGGAAACAAGCAATTTGTATTGGCATGATAAGAGCTTTGACTTTCACTACTGGGGGTGTAGTAGATTGTCAATCATTAATTGTCTATTCCATTAGTCTCTTTGCCCTGGCTTTGGATTGGATTGAAATTAGCTAAAAATCGCAGTGTATGAGACTTTTAGTGAGAAATGTCCCTTTAGTTGTCCTATATTGCTTGGACTTTTATTGCAGGACATTGAATACCTTAGTTTGGGAAGAAAACACAGCCCAATGCTTAAGGCAATGGAAGCTTGGAGCTTGTGAAACCTGGCCATGGAGCTGCTATGTATAGTGGGATAGGATGAAGAGTTATCTTAAGAATTACATAAAAGAGATATTTAGATGCCTAAAGAGATGAATAATTGCCTGATGGGATCTCTAAAAGTACTTGAGTCATGCAAAGTCAAATGTGAGGCTGGATGTCCACAGTATATCTGTTTTCCTAGGTGCATATCCAATCAGAGCAACGAAAGATTTCCAATCAAAAGAATTAGAAAGAAAATTATGACTGTAGATATTTGTATTGAACTATCTCTGAGTTATCTACAGAGTAATAATTATAGGTCTATTCCGGAGTTCATAGAATTCAATGAAATACTTTCAACTGACTTAATATACTTTATATCAGGTTTTCATAATCATAGTAAGTCATTCTGAATGAGGAATTCATCTCAGAATATTAAAATGTATTTGTGGATAATACACTAATAGAAAATGGGCACAAATTTTAAATTATTTGCTATAAATTATTCACCCAACTACATTGCGTCTAGATAGACAGATAAGGGAATTATGCATTAATAATTATGTATTCCATGTAACCATTGGCAATATGATGAAACAGCTTTCTCATGAAGGATCTGTCCATCAGTAGAAAGATTCACTGTGGAGTATTTCAAAGACTCCTATTTGGCTTCAAGTCACTGACTAATAAACAAAGAATGGCTGGAGGCTGGCACTGTTCGAAAATCTAGATCAGTGAGGGAAATGCTGTGTGGCAGAAGCAGTGTTTTTAATACATTCCTCTTCTCTTAGCTCCTCTTGCAGAGGCTATGTCAGTGTGATTATTCTTTTAGTAAACATAGAATGGGAAGAGATGAATGGAGAATATTTAGGCATGGAACCCAGCCCTCAGGTATTCTATTCTCATCATTTCCCATGGGGAAATTTTAAACCTAACGATGTCATGGATTACATTCTAGATTGAAATTAATGAGTTCAAAATTTCATCCTTTCAGCAGTCCCTGTATCTTTGGTATGAGCTTAGGATAGCCGTAATTTCCCTCCATCTGGTTTGACCTCAATTTAAAAAAAAAAAATTTGGATCCTCTGTGTCCAACACATAAAATTAGTTCCTGGTAGATTTAAGAGAGCAAGCGATTCATTTTAAATTTAGGAGTGACTGCTACCCTTTTTTAATTTCATATGTTGCTTTGTATGCAGTCCTCTGAGTGTGCACAGCTGAGTGCAAGGTTACACCTCTGCGCGCTTGGCTCGGCGTGGGTGCAGGCATGGCTCTGTGCATTACTGCACCACGTGCATGCACAGCTTCGTGTATTCGTGGCTCTGTTCGACCTCATGGCTCCATGTGTGCACGCTGGTCTGCATGTGTGCACACATGTCTCTGTGTGTGTATGGTTTTGTGTGTGTGTTTCCGAGTGAAGGAGGAAGGGGGTATCTTCATGTTGTGGAGATACGAGCAAAATACAAACTTTCTGTTTGTTTATTTCTAAGCTAAACATGGTGCAGCTTATCCCACTTTAGTTACCTAAAGGGTTATCTGTAAATGGACATTAGATAATTCAATTTTCATGCTGCATTGGTTCTCAGCAGAAATGCAAGGAAGTTTCCGTTACAGGATTTAATAGTGTGGTAAGGAGGCTATTAGAGTGCATTGTGTGGACTGTTTTATTGTAGTGTTTTCACATAATATCGTGAAAGTAACTCCAAATCATCACCCCCAGGATTGTATAGCTTGTCACTGTCATTTTCAGTCTTGGATAATGCCACCCCTGAATGTGTGTGAGTGCATATCTGCAGAGATAATTAAAATGAAAATTCAGAGATTTCAGTGCGAATATACAAAATGTGGGAGAAAAAAAACCAAGTTGTTATGGTGCTATTCTGCCCCATTTTCCTGCCTATGTCATTCTGCATGTGCGTGTGCCATGTGTGTATGTTTGTAGGTATGCACAACCATGTCAGAAAGAAGGCTAGTGAGCCAGGCAGAAAAGGTGTAATTCTCACGGTCGGTCTGTAGGATGTAAGGAAATAAGCACTGTTATCAGAGTTGCTACGTCTGCCATTCATCCTAGATCCATGTTCCATTGTGAACAAATTTGTGGACCCTGATCTTGCAGAAAAGCATGAACCAAATCTTTATGAATGATCTGGATGAGGGGATCGAGTGCAC
>NW_009612978.1:0-213 GCF_000690535.1 Cariama cristata | reverse complement strand
TTCGCCAACGAATGCCCGGCCGAGCTGGTAAGCTACAACAAGCGGTTCCTCTCCCGCGTCTACCCCAGCCCAATGCGCATTGACGCCAGCAACATGAACCCCCAGGACTTCTGGAAGTGCGGCTGCCAGATGGTGGCCATGAACTACCAGACGCCAGGGCTCATGATGGACCTGAATGCAGGCTGGGTTCCGCCGAAAGGGGCCTGGGCGCGC
>NW_009612977.1:0-3553 GCF_000690535.1 Cariama cristata | reverse complement strand
AAATATAATAATAATAGTAATGAAAAAGGGGACAACAAAAAGAGAGGAATAAAACCCAAGAAAAGACAAGTGACACACAATGCAGTAGCTCACCACCCACTGACTGATGCCCAGCCCGTCCCTGAGCAGCCATCGGCCCCTCCCAGCCAACTCCCCCCGGTTTCTATACTGGGTGTGATGCTCTATGGTATGGAATATCCCTTGGGCTACTTCGGGTCAGCTTCTCGTGCACCTCCTCGCTGGCAGAGCATGGGAACTGAAAAGTCCTTGACTTAGGGTAAGCGCTGCTCAGCAACAACTAAACCATCAGTGTGTTAGCGACATTGTCCTCTCGCTAAATCCAAACCACAGCACTGTACCGGCTACTGGGAAGAAAATTAGTTTTTTCCCAGCCAAAACCCGGACACCTTCAATTCCTAATTGGCATTATTTTTTAAAAGGTCACTTTAAAAAGGTAGGCAAAATAATGTAAATACCAAGAGTTAAGCATTGTGGGCCATGCCAGTGTGCTGAAGTGAGGGAAAGCACTGGAAAAGGATGAAATTACTCCATGCCTCTAAGGACAGCTGGGCAGTTGGTGGGGGATTTTGAGGTATTTGAACTTTAAAATTGACACAAGGGATGGCTGAGATGATTGAATGCCTTGATCATTAATTTAAACCATAGAAATGAATTTTAAAAATACTTTGTGAGAAGAACAAAGGATGAGAGAATTCATCTATGAGCTACCCCTTCGATCTATGTCACTGTGAGTCCCGCCTCATGCTCCTGCCGGTATCTGGAAGGATTTGCTTTGATGAAGTTGAGAGTAAGTGCAATGTGTAGGCAGAGCATTTATTTAAACTCTGCAGGCTTTTGAAAATAGCAGTGAGAGAAGTACCCGGTGAGGCTGTTGGAAGTAGTGTGCTGTGCAGTATTCTGCCTGGTTCAGCGAGTCACATCTCTGGTTTGGAGTGGGGAAGGAGAGCTGTCCAAACCAGGTGTGTGTGTGTGCAAGAGGAGGGAGCGTTGTCTTTGCTCAGCCAAGCAAATTGAAAGGTATTCCGCAAACATGCCGTAGGATAACGCTCTTTCTGCTCCTGCTGCAGGCCAGGAAGGACCCAGCGGCACAGGTGTGAGGGGGAAAGATAAAGGGGGGAAAAGAGCAGCCTTTGGCCAGAGAATTGTGTGGCACTATAGCTCGATAGACACTAAAACTACATTCTGAAGACGCAGGTGATTTAACTCTGCTGTATGAAAAGAACCATTTATTGAGATGTTGGCGAAGTGCGGCACCTGCAGAGACTGCCGAGGTGGCAACGGCTGCTAATTCAGCTTGTGTGGAAGGGCTGTCCTGACCTGGGGGACAGGTGCCTCTACCCAAGCGGCTCCTTCTCCTCCACCATAACTTGCTGCTGTGCGCAGCAGTTGTTCGTACTCGCCCAGCCCGCTGCCCCGTGGTCACAGCTCCCCCAGGAACTGCCCGGTGCCAGGGCTTTGGCTGTTGGCGCAGGACACGGGAGCTGTTGTTGCCATAACTGCCGTCGCTGAGAACAGCCCCCGAGCAAACGGATCCACGGGCTTGATTGGAAGGGGTGACTACCGCAACACTGAGGTCTGATGGGACTAACCGTATTATCCTCTCTTCTTAGAAGCTACATTAGGAGAGAGCACTTTCTTTGTAAATATAGTAGTATGTATGTTAATGCTACTGAGCCTAACCACACATGATATACCTCTAAATATATATTACGCATCCCTGCCTCTTTCCATCTTGAAGAGAAGTTTCACCATTTTGTGGCTAGTCTGCTGGTATTATTTAAATGAAGCTGATATTATTTAAATAAAACTCTTAAACTTTGGAATAAAATGATTTATAATAAGCCTTGTATTACTAAAGAGCCAAGCAGTTGAAGCCTTTTATGTGCCCCTTTTCCAACTGCTTACCTTCTCTATGCTTTGATCAGCAACACCTGGCAAGGCTTAAAAAAACTCCTGAAAGTTTCTGAGGAAATAAGGATGTTTCATCCTAGGTGCTGGAAACTGCACAGTCCCCTTTGGAAATGTGCAATTACGAGTTCAGTGAAAACCCCAAACCCACAACATTTGCCTATTTAATTTCTTACTGGCCTTTACCTCCAGAGTTCCCCACCTTCTGGCATGTTTTGAGTCATGAATTAACTTTCATGTCTGAGCTGAAGGACTGAAGAAATCCAGTTCCCATTTTAAAGCTTTTTGCCATCAGCCTTCCAACTCCAGCTATCTCGTTCAGGTGCAAAAGAAGTATAGGAAGGATGGCAAGTCATCGCCTGTGTGCAGGTATCCTGTGTTAGTTTGGTTACTTTGAATACTTCATTGGGCAAATAATGCTTCCCTTAGTAAACCCACTCGCTACTTAATTTGGGATAACTTTGTAAAAACTGGTGTTAGAGCTGAAGAAGAAACACCTGCCAAGAAGGTGAGGTCTAGGATTTATTTTTACTTTGGAATTTCAGGTCTTTCTTTTTTGAAGACCTCATTATGTGAAAACACCAAGGAGGCCCTTGTGTCAGATATTAACCTCTGATAGTAGTGTTATCTCAAAACGTAAGGTTCCAATAAAAATGTAAATAGTGGCAGGGAAGTATTTTTTAAAACCTGCAAGCTCCCCCTAGGATAGTTAGCTGTGTTGATTTATGTATGTTTATATACGTACACATCTTGGGACTGTTGCTGCCTCCAACTAGAGAAGAAAAGCAGCGTGACTCAGGCATGAGCATCCCAACAACTGTACCGAAAAGGTGAAGTCCTCCTGCTGTTGCAAGGGAGTCTGTCTGAAGGAACTCCAAATTCACTTTACGTAACAAGGTAGAAGTGGTAACTCAACTATTCTGTTTATTCCAGAAAAGAAAGTACATTTCCTGTACAACTTCATGAGTGATTATAAAAACAGTATTCTATTTACACTTTTCAGTAGTTTAAAATGTGGTAAGTGTTACTTATTTAAATGCATTCCTCAGCATAGGTATTTTGAAGATAAATGCAAAAATCCGTCAGGAACTCCACTCAACTCTTAGGAATTTAAGTACTTTGGCATACACATGCCCAGCAAAACAAGTGTTCCTTGGTTGTTCACAAGTATAGTTTGAAGCTCCCCTGTGCTAGGACAGTGGAGGATTTATATGTGTAATGTGCAGAAATGGGGACTGAATTGGTTGCTGTGCTCCACTGACCACTTTGGAAAATGCAGACCCTGATTATTTAGCTGGTTTGACAGAATTTTATAACATGTTTAATGTGGAAACCTCTAGGTATCAAGGGCTTTCCATCAGCAGCACTCGAATGTGTCCAGGGTGCATTCTGCTACTGCAAACAGTCAAAACCTTACAAGTGAGTCTGCCCCGAAATGACAACATACTTAATACTTCTGGCTTCTTCCTTTCTTTCCTCTTCTGAACCTTTAGGATTTGCTGTGTTTTGTAAGGTTTCGCTGTAGCCACAGGGTCTAGATTTCTTGTAACAGAAGTCGAGATGACCACTCGATGGTAACTCTCTCCAAGAGCTGGAACTTTAGCGAAAAGCCTGAACCAAACCA
>NW_009612976.1:0-1490 GCF_000690535.1 Cariama cristata | reverse complement strand
AACTGGTAACTATTCTGAGAAATGTTCATAAGGTATCCAGCTAAAGATTAAAAAAAAAAAAAAACCCAAACATTTTTATCAATTTGTATGTACAAACAAAATGCACACCAAGAAACCAGTGCAAGACACCAGAATATTGAAGAAGGAGCAGGAAAACCTGCTCTGTTAGCAGGAGACTAATGGTCCCTCTGGTATACTGTCCTTCAGGGAAAGAAAAGCCAGACCTCCTATGAGTACATTTTGCCGACTGCCAAAAGCATGCAGGGAAAGTTGTAGGGAAGTTAGTTCCTAATCGAATTTGTCAATTAATTGATAGCTTATATGAAATACATGAATTGGTAGCAGAACAGTCCAAAACTGTAACTTAAAAGTTTGTAGAGTGTTTAGACTTCTAGACTCCCAAATTCAGCTTGTGGATTTAACGGGAACAGTTTACAGAACCTAATTCGAAGCCAGGGAAGTTTCCTTTGGATGGGTTCAACTGGGAAGGTAAAACTGCAGAGGAAACATTGTCAAGCAGAGTCGGTACCAGTCACACAGAAAAGGTACAGAAAAAGAAAAGAGGATGAGCGCTATACATGCGGAAAGCCAGTCCTCCTGATTGACAGACCAGGCTAAGAACATTGCATTTCTCCCTGTCCGTGAGGCGTTATTAAAGCAAGATGCAAAACTTGTGCTTTGCAATGCTAGCAACTAGAAGAAGATCAGTCAAATGAGGTACTCAGATTAAGAACAGGTTGAACCAGGGTTGTTTTGTTTTTGTTTTTGTGTTGTTTTTTGGTTTTTTTTTTTAATTGAAGGCTTGCTCTGCACGTGAATTCTGAATTTCCTGGCTTTGGTCAGTGCTATTCCCCTTCTGTTTCACCAATGCTAACAGCTGAACAATTCCACCCTCTAGCTCTTGGAAAGAAGCAGTTTGCCTCAGAGGCTTTCTGCAGTATTCTTGGAAATACGGACATAAATGAAATTAAGAAAGCAAGTGACTTGTGAAAAGGGAGTAGCAGGGTTGTTGTAGCAGTCTTGGCATATAAGAGACCGTGCTTGTAATGATGAATTTTATTAATCTGATATAAAGTGGTGAAACTTTAAAATAGTAACCAACACTTTAATGACTCATTGTTGATCCTCCTAAGAGAGTAAATAATAAATGCCCTTTCAGCTCTTTCTTTGCTTCCATAAAACTGTTCTACACTGACCACACAGAAATATTGTCTTCCAGATTGAGACTACTGACATGCATTCACAACTTGTGCTTAATTATAAAATCCCTGTGGTCTTGGCTGGAGACAGTTTTCCTAGACTTTCAGCTTGATTATCTTCTGTGACATGCAGGCATCTGTTTATCAGAGAGCACGAGTCCGTATTAAGAAGGCCTGTTGCTGATGTGCAGCGTTCACAAGTGATTAAGGCTTTACATTTTGTTTAATCCTGTTCTGTCTATTCTGGAATAGTTCTGCCTCCAGAAAAGGGCAGCCAACTGATTTTGGTTT
>NW_009612975.1:698-3141 GCF_000690535.1 Cariama cristata | reverse complement strand
TGTCCTCTTTGGGTTTGTAGATGGCCCCGAATTTCTGCATGTATTTCTTGATGTATTCCTTCGTCTTGTGTTTCACGTTCTCGTTGCACTCCAGATCCTCCGGGTTCTTGCAGTATTTCAGCTCCTTGTTCATGACGCCGTGAGTCAGCTGCGGGGCGGGGAGAGGAAGGGCCGGGAATACCCACCGTTAATTCCCAATATTCCCAGTAAACCCAGTCTTGGGGATTCCCAGTAATCCCAGTCTTGGGGATTCCCCAAGCTGGTTTGCTCTTATTCCCCAAATATTTGCTGTTATTCCCCAAATATTCCCCTAATACTTGCTATTATTCCCCCAATATTTGCAACTATTCCCCTAATATTTCCTATTACTCTCCGACTACTCCCCAAGCTATTTTGCTATTATTCCCCAAATATTGGCTATTATTCCCCAAACATTCCCCACACACTCACTATTATCCCCCAAATATTCCCCAAACATTCCCCAAATATTGGCTATGGTTTCCCAACTGTTCCCCAGGTATTTGCTATCATTCCCCAAATATTCCCCTAATATCTGCTATTATTCCCCAAATATTTCCTATTATTCCCCAACTATTCCCTAAACATCTCCTATTTTTCCCCGAATATTTCCTGTTATTCCCCAAGCTTTTGCTATTATTCCCTAAATATTTGCTATTATTTCCGAAATATTTCCCAAACGTTTGCTATTATTCCCCAAATATTCCCCTAATACTTGCTATTTTTCCCCAAATATTTGCTATTATTCCCCTAATATTTCCCATTACTCCCCAGCTATTCCCCAAATATTTCTTATTATTCCCAAATATTCCCCAGCCACTTCCTATTATTCCTCAACTATTCCCCAGGCTATTTTGCTGTTATTCCCCAACTATTTCCTATTATTCCCCAACTACTCCCCAAGCTATTTTGCTATCATTCGCCAAATATTTCTTATTATTCCCAAATAATCCCTAAACTATTCTCCTATTATTGCCCAAATACTCCCCAAATATTGGCTATTATTCCCCAAATATTTCCTATTCTTCCCCAACTATTCCCCGAGCTATTTTGCCATTATTCCCCAAATATTTCCTCTTATTCCTCAAACATTCCCCAAATATTGGCTACTCTTCCCCAAATATTCCCCAGATACTTGCTATTATTTCCCAAATATTCCCCAATTATTTGCCATTATTCCCCAACCACTCCCCCAAGATATTTTGCTCTTATTCCTTAAATATTTCCTACTATTCCCAAATATTCCCTAAGCTATTTTCCTATTATTGCCCAAATATTCCCCAAACATTTGCTATGATTCCCTATTCCCCAAATATCTGCTATTATTTCCCAGCTATTCCCCAAATGTTTCCTGTTATTCCCCAACTATTCCAAGCTATTTTGCTATTATTCCCCAAACATTTCTTACCAATATTCCCTAATATTCCCCAATACTCCCTAAATTACTATCCTATTATTGCCAAAATATTCCCCAACTATTTCCTATTATTCCCCAACTATTCCAAGCTATTTTGCTATTATTCCCCAAATATTTCTTACTAATATTCCCAAATACTCCCTAAACTACTATCCTATTATTGCCGAAATATTCCCCAACTATTCCCTATTATTCCCAACTATTCCCCAAGCCCTTTTGCTATTATTCCCCAAACATTTCCTATTTTTCCCCACATATTCCCTCTCATTCCCCAAGCTCTTTTGCCCTTATTCCCCAACTATTCCCCCAATCTCGGCGCGTATTCCCCCAACAGCGCTCCTGCCCTTCCCTTATCCCACCGGCCCCGGCCCCGGTCCCCGTGGGGACGTCCCCGCCGTGCCGTCACCTTGCGGGCCAGGTGTTTGAAGTCCTCGGTGGTGGTGATCCGTCCCACCTTGCAGTCGGGTTTGCGGTAGGGGTTCAGGCACTGCACGATGAACTGCGACATCTGCGGGAGACGAGAGCTGGAGTCGGTCCTGCCCCGCGGTGACGTGGCCCCGAGGTGACACGGCCCCAGGGTGACACGGCCCCGGGGTGACATGTCCCCACGGATCCAACAATCCCCCCCTGGGACCCAACGGCCGCGGCGGGAGGGCAACTCCCGTCGCCTAGGCGGGATGGTGACCCCCAAGAGCCCCTTCCAGCGTCCCCTTGGGTCACGTCACCGGCGTGGGACGGTGACAAACCCCCCCCGGGGCGCTGGGGAAACTCACTTCTTTCCTGAACACCTCCTTGCTCTTCTTGGCTAGCTCGCTCGACGTGTCCGCTTCCGCCGTCTTGGGCTTCTTGGAAGACTGGAGAGGGGGAAATTCAGGGCGATCAGACGCTGCCCGGGGCGAGCAGGGCTCTCCCCGTCCCTGTCCCCACCTTGGGGACACCGCTCCGGCCGCCCAGCCCTGCCCTACAGCCAGACGGGCAGTGTGCGCTTCCCAGCCCGCTCCCGGTGAG
>NW_009612975.1:0-298 GCF_000690535.1 Cariama cristata | reverse complement strand
TCCCAACACCCTCCCCAGCCCATTCCCAACACCCTTCCCAGCCCAGTCCCGCTGCATGTCCTAGCCCAATGCCAGCATACTTCCCAGCCCAATCCAGGCACGCTTCCCAGCCTGGTCCCAACACACTTCCCAGCCCAGTGCCGGCACGCTCCTCATCCCAATCCAGGCACAGTTCCCAGCCTGGTCCCAGTGAGCTCCCCAGCCCACTGCTGGCATGCTCCCCACCCTGATGCCGGCACACTTCCCACCCTGATCCCGGCACGCTTCCCAGCCCAATTCCAGAGCACTTCCCAGCCTG
>NW_009612974.1:879-7855 GCF_000690535.1 Cariama cristata | reverse complement strand
CTTTTTCCTCTGGTACCACACCACCATCGATCAGCTCCTCAACTGGCAGATGTTCAAAATCCACAGACAAGCATGGGGGTTTTTACTGTTAGAGGAAACATTTGGGGGTTTTGTCCACTTAATATTGGAAACTTAGTAGTTTCTCATTACAAATCCAGTCGTTTGCAATGGAGATATCCCACGGGGAGAATAAAGTGAACCAAGCGAAGCCGGAAGCAGAATGTAAACAAGGAAGCTGAAACAACTGCTGGATGTTGTTAGCAACATTTTCAGGAAACACTCTTAAGTACATAGATAGATGAGTATTTGTCTGTATTATTCCACATGGGAATAGTTCAAAGCTGCACCAGGAGAGGTTTAGAGTGGACATTAGGAAGCATTTCTTTACTGAGAGGGTGGTCAAACCCTGGAACAGGCTTCCTAGAGAAGTGGTCGATGCCCGAAGCCTGACGGTGTTTAAAAGACATTTGGACAATGCCCTTAACAACATACTTGGTCAGCCCTGAAGTGGTCAGGCAGTTGGACCAGACGATCATTTTAGGTCGCTTCCAAATTAAATATTCTATTCTATCCTATCCTCTCCTATTCCCAAACATATGATACTTGTTTTTAACAAACATTCTTCGCTGCTTCTAGCTGCCTCACTTTTATTTATTGCCAAGTGTAAAATGTCAATTCAGGTTTCCATTGACATCTTTCCCATCCACAGCAGCTGAGCTTTTTATTTTTGTGTACAAGGGAGGCCATGTCTTTACCTTGCTGCCAGATGCACTGAAAAGCACTGATTTGGTCAAATCAGTTACATGCGAAGACGGTGTCATCCAAGAAGAGCATCAGGAAACAGAATATCGAAACAACAATGTGAGTATCTTGAAGTTTGGTTCAGTACCTTTACAAGCTACCAGTAATATTGATCTGCAGTCAATCAATGACTCCAACGTGTTCCTGGTCATTTTGAAAGTCTGCCACACACTTCCATCATTAAATCAAAAGTGTATTTTTCACAAGATCTGTTCCCAAGAGCAGGTTATAACTGCTCCTCTGCCAGCAGGAATGAATGTTGAGAACTTGCAACTTTTTACACGTGCTCTATTAAAGCGTTTCATGACTATGTCTTGGAAGAAGAGGGAGCTGCATTTCAGGTTAAGAACTTCAGTAATCTGCTACCATCTGACATTCACAGACAGAAAAGTCAATGACTTCATTTAATGATTTAAGGATTAGAATGAGTTTGGTTTTGTATCAGACTTGGCTTAAGAAGGATGAGCTGGATTCATTAGAAAATGAAGTTTAATTAATAAGCTACTTCTAGTTAAAATTAGCTAATGAAGTTCAAGGGGGAAAAAAAAACGGAAAGAAAGCAGTTTTAAATCAGACTATGTAACTGTGATTTACAGCTCTGCATTTACACGATATGAAAAGAAAATGAATTTGACAACTGCTCATCTTCACCAACAGCTCAGAAACTAATATTTCTTTTAATCAACATTTAAATGACAAACTCTGTCCAGACTTCACAGTTTGCTTTTGAGCTGCATCACTTGGATTTATAGCCTGCAAGAGATACCAGGTGCAGAGTTTATGTGCAATCCATCACTTTTTCAGCCCCGCTGGAACAATAAAGCCAGAAAGATACTGCCTCTCCTTCAACTAAGATTTCTGCTCCATCTCTGAGCCTGCACAGACATTAAAGTACAAGTGTAAGCCCATTTTGGAAAGAGAGGGCAAGAGGCAGTGGCAGACCATCGGCAGAGCAGGGGAGGGGAGGTCTGCAATATCCACAATCATGCAACACATCCCGTGGTACCACTTCCTCCGGCTGTCCTCAGGGCACGACAGGTGATGGGCAACACAGCATCTCACCCACTGACCTAATTAAAAGGCTTAAGGGTCTGGAGGAAGAGAAAGAAAGGATTTTGTATCCAAATACTATGTAAGCACATGCTCACCTCAAAACAGTTCTCAGCAGCATTACAACTACCTTCCTCTTACCTCTCATATTGCACAATCTGCCCGACCAAAATCCAACTCGACTGCTGCTATTTTGGGTTGTCTTCAAGCAGTGTAGTTGACAATAACAGTAGGTGGTTGAGAATAACTGTAGTATCTCTGAGGTAATGGAGTTTGTCTTTCGCTTTGAAGGCCATGTGTCTTTCCAGTACAGAGGTACAAGACCACCAAGATTAGATGACGCAGTTAGTCACATAGACTGTCTCCCGGGCCAGGCTGATGCTAGCACATACCACTCACGAACCATATCGATTACCTAAAAGGTATCAGGGGTGTACTGTGCAAAAGTGTCCTTTGTGCCAATATGGTACTGAGACATACTGGTGAGTATGGTTTGTTGGTTTGGTACCCTTCCATGAAACACTCAGGATAACAGGAGGAGGAAGATGGGAAGATACAACACTGATTAAGAAACATCTAGTCAACCTTTCCAGCAGTTTGGTAAAGCTCGTGCAAGCAGACTTACAGCTTTAATCTCCACAGACGTGTACAGTGTCTCCCAAAGTAGTGCCATTTGCCATAGCACTAAACCATTTGTCATTGAAGCTTTAATGAAATCTCACCCACTTCTACTTTTTCCAGAAGAAAACCCAACTAATTCATCTTAATTATTCAGAAAGCATAACAAGTTCTAGACCACGCCGTTTACTAAATTCAAGTTATGGAGTAACCAACCCTTCGTTCCACTTGCCTTTGTTTTAGTAACCAGCGTGGAGACTGGCAACTCAGCAATCTGTGCTGAAGACTGTTTTCTGGAGGATAAAAATCTGGATGGGCCAGAATCAACAAGAACAAAACAGAGTGTTTACATTTTAATATCTGAATATTTTTTAAACAAGCCCCAAACTATTAATTATCTAATCTCACATGAACATGACCGATTATTAGTTAATTATCTGAACTCAGTTCATGCAAACGTAAGCCAACACATGCTATAGCTACTCTGCTTGCACCATCTGCACTGTTTACGTACAAATGCACACATCTAGCAGGAATACACTGAAAATTAGATTATGAAACTGTCACTTCACCTACCTTTTCAAATGCACCTAAAGCACAGCTGAGGCAGACAACATGACCACAGCAGCGCAGAGAGCGGTGCAAGAGCAGTGCATTTCAGTAATACCCATTTCTAGTACACAGAGGAGGTGGTAGCAGCTCAGCACGCTGAAGGCTAGGCAGGATCTTTAAACACAGAGTTCATGGGAATTCAACAGTTCCCCTTCCTTGCATTCTCTACCAAATAACTCAAAAGAGGCGACATGTCATGCTATTTTAAGACAATGGTATCACTAAGGGTAAAATACAAGTAGTTATTTTAAAACACAGCAATGAAGTTAAACTGCTTCAAGGCTCACCCTGAAGCCTGGGTCTGACTCTGAAGCAAGGAATTTGCAAACATTTCACAACCAAGTTAAAACAAAAGGAGGAAAATGCAAGACAGCAAAGTACTGGCCAGCTACACAAGGTACATTACATATGCAAAAGTTTCCTTGCCTAAGTCCAGCCGCTGCTCCAGCACCCTGCGAAAGCTGGGACCTCCTCTGTGACCAACAGGCTGAAATCCTCCCTCTTAAAACAAAGCACACTTTAAGAAGCTGTTACACAGCATCAACTCGGAGGCGGGCAGGATGCTGCCGATATCCGACAGCTCATCTCCCTGGCAGCATCGTGACGGGCTGTGACACAACGTGTACCAGTGTCCGTCTAGGAAATAAATCTGAATAAGCTCTCACCTGGCAGGAGCACAACACTGGCAGCAGAGTCAGCGCCGGCGTTGGCACCTCTGACACGACAGTCAGTGCCGCCGAGACTGCCACGAGCTGTGGCCAGCCCTGCCCGCGCTTCTGCTATCTGGTGACAGTCTCTCCCATGACTCCTTCACCCAGGAATGGCAACCACCTCGCCCCTCCAGGTGCGGGGCTGCTGGGGAGTCCGTGAACATGGGGGCGAGACACGCCAGGAGCAGACCCTAAACCTCCCGGGACCAGCTTCTTTCGCATGGGACCGACCTGCAGAAAGCACCGCGGGGACAAATGGAGGTCGGGAGAGCTGCCGGAGGGAGACCATGACACCGGGGCAGAGCTGACTTGTGCCAGGCACCGGGTGTAGGGACGCACACACTCAGACACACACAGAGTTTGTCAGCAAACCCTCCACCCCCGAGTCGGGTCTGAGCAAATCCTCTTTAGCCGGCTGGCCGGTCAAAGGCAGGCTATTTTCTTTTACAAGTTAATACAGTTAGCAGAGAGGAATGGATTGTAGTATTTGTTACGGGCTACTCACCCAGGCACTGCAACGGCTGTATTTCTTTAAAAGCAGAATGCATTCGCTTTAGGAAACTTATTTCTGTTTCGCTATTGTTATTTGCTAACTTGCCCGAGATCCTGTAAAATCCCAGAAAAGGCTAGGAAACGAGAAGAGACGATTTAAAAGCTGACGGTCAGGACAGGAATTTATGGAATGAAATCTTTAAGGGCAGGAGCAGATAGAGCCAGCCAGCTAACGCTTTCATGCCCTGTCTCAGACTAGCAAATGCATTTCATGGGCAGACCAAGGGTTACAAGATGATTTAAAATACCTGCTCATGATGTATGATTCTCCACATCAGCTGGGAGTCCTTGGCATAGCTAGCCCGCTGCCGTGTCTCGTCCTCCTGCCTTTTCCAGCAGACTGCTCGCAATCACAATGTCGCACTTCCCCAGGCCTTACAATCAAGTGGTTTGTTGTAAGAGAACTAAAAATAGTGCTGAATTTTTCACTGAAGCACTTGCTTGAGTGAACATAGTGCCAGTCAGCCCATGCGTTAGCGAGCTGTACAGACCTTTAATATCAAATATAGCCCAGATCTTCCTGGAAATATGGCCATTGACTTTTTTCAAAATATTTTTTTCTTTTTTTTTTTTTTTGTTTTGTTTGAAAGACAGCACAAAATAAATCCTGTTTCTGACTGCTAAAAGACGAAATGAGTGGAGTTGTTTTAAGAATATCCTCAGGGAAAGTTTTTTTTAAGCTGCTTTTATGATAAAAGATCCCTGGAGGAAGTATATCTCCTTAGGAGTCTCCAAGCTGTTCAGAGATCCATATGCCCCCCCACCCCCCACCCCCGAAAAACAAAGTTTCACGTTGTTGGGTTTTTCAGTTTGGTGCTGTTTGTTTTTAATAGTTTGAACACCTGCTTCCAGTACAGAGTTAGCGCTAGCATGGGAAACTGCACAGGATTTTGCATGGGCTAACACCTCGAGGGGATGATTAACAGAACTGTCTGTCCTGTGGGCTGTTAATAAGGTCCACAGAAAAGAGTACAAAGTGGCCCATATGGACCCTGCATATGAAAGTTTATGGCATAAAGTCCAGGGGGATTTAAAAAAAAAAAAAAAATCTGAGAGGGAATTCTTTTTGCAAAGCTTTTCATTACCGTGGCCTGAAAACAATGACTGAAGACAAACGTTGTAAAAATTGTCCTTCAAGACACAGATGCCAGTGCTGCTGCCAACGTCCAAGCTGGGATCCCAGAAGCAGATTTCAATGCAGTCGGCGCACACCGGACTCACACACGTTCACACTATGGCACACGGGTGGATCAGCAAAGAAATGTGAAGGTGCAGGTGATGGTTGGCCACAACCACTTGCTGCACTTGAAAAGGCTGGTAAAGCCACAACCGTTCTCCTGGTAGTTACTTCAGCTGGGAAGTGGGCACCAGAATACGCGTGACAGCAAACCAGGATGTCTGACCCACAGAGAATTAAGTCTTACTACTGCCGGTGGACATCACTCTGTGAAAGCATCTAGAAATCCAGACTCTATCAATGATATACACCAGCGAGCAGGCGGCACCTATAACATTAGTCTGGGCTACACTCGGTCACTATATGACTATGCTTAGTGACTTTGTAAGTCAGGACAAATTTGCAAGAAAATTATTCTTTTACCTCAACAAATAAACTGCCAGTGGCAGAGAAGCTTTCCAGAAGTAGCTCTCCAAGCTAGAGTAGTACCGTGCATACATACATACTTACATATATATATACACACACAGAGAGAAATCTATAGATACATATATTTCGAAGGAAGATTTTAGGATGGAAGTAAACACTAAAAAGTTGGAGAGTTACTAGGAATATCAGAGGAGAGACACTGGTTTTTGTTCATTTCACTTTTTCATAGGAAGAAGTTGAAATCGAAAAGACCAAGGTGGTTATGCGGCCTGCTTGGCTGTTAATATAAAATTATCTCCCACGTTTTTGTTCCCCCTCGTATGTCTTTGAACATTGCTTCGATTTTGTTTGTTTTGCAGTAGAACTGCAATATTTTTGCCCTTGTGAAAAGGCTGGCAAATTCCTCCTACTCCTTTCTACTGTTGACAAAACACACTGCAAAGCAGCACATAACATCTACATAGCAGCAGAGGTAGCCACAAACATAACATTTTTCCACTTGCCAGCTATTATTTATAAAGAGCATTAACAGAGCACAAAGTTCTCACTAATTCAGCCTCACTTCACCATCTGTTACTTCCCATGAGTTGAGCCTAATGAGAAACTACTTCAAAACACATTTGAGGACCAGCTGCACCCAGTGATGTCACCAGAGGAGGGGAATACTCCCCTCCCAATACATCATACTCCAATACTACACAGCAGCTCCTTCCCCTACCAAAATCAAGGGGAACGCTGCCATTAATATGAACGCAGCCCTGGGTCACGGCCTCTTGCAGTCATGTTGAGCAAGTATCCCACTCAATAGTGTTTTTCTCAATATTTCACAACTCTCTACCCAGTCAGAAGGGCAATGAGAGAGCCACAATCATTACCCATCTCCCAGGTCTCAGCAGCCAGCTTTCTGCAGCAGTGCGTTCATCTATGGAGTGATCATAGAATCCCAGGTTGGAAGGGACCTCAAGGATCATCTGGTCCAACCTTTCTTAGCAAAAGCACAGTCTAGACAAGATGGTCCAGCACCCTG
>NW_009612974.1:0-240 GCF_000690535.1 Cariama cristata | reverse complement strand
TGACATGTGGCTTTGTTGGGCTTCATAAGGTTCTTGTTAGCCCACTCTTCCAGCCCACCCAGGTCTTCCTGCAGGGTGGCTCTCCCTTCCCAAATCTCCACTTCCTCACTTAGTTTGGTGTCGTCAGCAAACTTCATTGGGGTACACCCGATCCCATCACCAAGATCACTTAGGAAGCCTTTGGGCCCAAGATCGATCCCTGGGGGACTCTACTGGTGACAGGCTGCCAGTGTGAAAAGG
>NW_009612973.1:72022-112805 GCF_000690535.1 Cariama cristata | reverse complement strand
CCCCCCCATGCCACAAAAGGGCTGGCTTAGACTTTAGTGAAGCTGATTAAAGGGAAACCTGTAAATCCACAACTGAAGAGGCACAATCAGCACGCGACACTGCTCACTTCTAAAACCGTGGTGAAGAACAAGATTAGTGGCTTGTGTGCCCAGTGTGAAACCACTGACACTGGGCTTGCACTGACTGGAACTGGAATATAGTTTCGTGCGTGGATTTTAGAAATGACTTCGAGTGTGGTTTTATCCTGCTCAAAACAGCACTTGGATCACATTCATGACTTGCTTAAATGGGATTAGGTTTGAACTAAGCTTTGAGAAAGTTTCTCATATACAACTCCCTCTCCAGTGTTCTCCAGAATCAAATATTCCATAGCCCCAGGGAGCCACTGGGCAGCATTACTTTAAGACAGCCTGAAAAGGACCTGCAAAAAGGAGAAAAACAAGGAAAGAGAAAATCACCAGCTTTTTTTTAATATTGTTGTAGTTATTCCTCTGAACTTGCAGAAGGCAAAGACAGAGCCCAATCTGCCCACTGCTCCTTAGGCAGGAGTTCTTCTTTGCTCCTTGGAGTCACATCAAGTGCACCTTTGGTGCAGAGGTGGCTGTTGGAGTCCCAGAGCTAAAAGCCAACAGTGAGCAGGGCAAAGACAAGACACAGAAATTTCTGCAGTACTTCCTACTTCTCCCCGCAGTCTCAAGAGCAGCACAGTTACAATTATAGAGGTATCCCTTTCCCTCACTCCCCATCAAACCATAGCAAACCTTAGCACTAATTAACGCCCGCCATGTCAGTCATTGCTGCCCTAATGTATTAGTCTTGGAAAGAGATGCACAAGCTCTTCCCTTCAGCAAGTGTACCTATGTTCCCTATCTTACTCATTTGTTAACAATATGCAGAAAAGTCCTTGGGACTATCGCTCTACGGGATGTATCTTCATTCCAGATGTGATACTAAGTATGAGATTTTATGGGGTCCAGTGTGATCATTACTGCTCTGTTTGAATTGTTAGAGTCAGGAAGAAATACAGACAGAGATAAACAGACAGACATGGGAAAGAATAAAACCTACCATACTGCTGCTGCTCCTTCCACCCCTTCTCTGCCAACTAGTCAGCCAGCAAACACAATGCCAATTGTCTCTTTATATAGTGTCACCAAGGAATAAAAATATGCCTGCTCCAAGTTTAGACAATAGATGTAAGGCTAGAAAAGTGCAGTAATTGGATCCCAATACCATTCCAAGCATCTGTTCTATGCACGGCTTTTGCTTTCACAGAAATAATGCAGTAGATAAGTAGAGTAGGCAGTTGGAATACAATTGTACAGCACTGACAATAAGCTGGAGCTGAAGGGGCTTTCCCATGTACTTCCAAATAATGAACACAGGGCATGCACTAAAAAGATTTTAAGTGGACATGGCATCCTGAAAAAGCAGAAAGAGAAACACAGTCCTTGAGAAAATGCGAAGGAAACAAGCAATAAATCCGGGCCACTGAGATGTCTGGTAGCTCCAGAGTCTGGTGCATGCATTCAGAGCTCCAGAAAAATGACTGAGGTTCTGCATAGGTGCATCTATTAACTGGGAGGTATGCTGGAAACGCACTGCTCTGCAGATGGCAATAAAGTGACTCAGATCAGGTCCGTTTTCCCTGAATCCGTCACATGTGCCTGAAGTCCAGGGGCCAGATCTCAAGCTACTGTGCAAATTGATGGAGAGTCATGGACTTCAAAGCATGAAAAAGATATGTAGTAATGAATACGGTGTTGAGAGCAGGAGAAAACGGAAAGCAGCATAGGAACTACAAGGGCTATGTCTCCCAGGGAATGCTCATGGACATGAACACATACACATTCCATCCGATTTGTAAATCATGTTTGGCATTATCACAATGGGCCAAAACATTAACCAGTACAAAATGGCAGAATTCCATGGACACAAAATCGTATTTCCTAAAGGTCTAATCTGTGCCTGGGAGAGTATCTATACAAGATCACCAGTGCATTAAAACCAGAAGCAACAATAGCTTTTTCAGGAATTTACACTAGCATCTGAAATACTTTTCTACGTCAGTCACACTAACCTTGAGTCACAAAAGTGCCTAAGCAATCAACTGAACTTTGAGACAGACATACGTTTAAGTATCTAGTTGAACAAGGACCTTGTTCTTTCTCCAGGTCCAGCCCCTTGCAGTGCTGTCATCTCTAATTTTAGATTTGACTGCATGCTCTTCAGGGCAAGGACTGTTTTAGCTGTTGTGAAGTACCTCGAACACCTACAGGGACAATTAAGTAATAAATAAGCATAATACAATTCATCTGGTTTTCGCAAAATTGTCGTGGATACAAGTTGGAAGTTAGCCTAGTGTTCATCGTTCTGACTTCAGTGACATTATACTAATACCTAGTATAACACAGCATAAAAATAAACCCCTTGGTCCATTTGCCTGCAACTGCCTGCTGGATAGCAGACCCAGGTTTGTATACTAGAGTTTGGTAATTTGAAAAATTACAGAAGTTTTTTGAGGAAAATCTTACATAATTTCAAAGGTTCATTGTGATAAAGACTTATCATGTTCACTGGGTTAGATCCTGATTCAGCAAAGCTGTTAAGCATCCGCTTAACTTTAAGGAAGGTATAGTCCCACCGAAATCAATGTAATAGCTCACATACTTACATTTAAGAATACGGTTACTTGTTTTGCAAGATCAGTGTTCTAATCCTAACAAGACAGCCAAATGGGCAGCAGCTTTGTCATTGATTCCCTGGGCCCAGGATTCCATCCTGTGAATTTTGTGTCCTTTTTTGGAAGAATACTTATCTTTTCATCCAGCCATTTCATGAGTTTGTCCTAACAGTTCTGTTAACAGACGCTTTGTACTGTTTCTTTGGGAGTTTTGTTTTCTCTTATCTAGTGTATCATCAATCATCATTATTATCATCAATTTGCTCCTTATTTTTCTAGCTTCATCAGCAGGCATTTTCCAATAGTGCATGTATTTTCTACATTGATCTTTCTGTTTTCACAGAATTTCCATATTAAATGAATTCTTCCAAGCTATTTTTAAATGACGTGACATGTTAGGATAAAACCCACACAATACTGTGTGTTTGTAATGCACATGTCCTGAGAGACCAGAACCCTCTCTGCTTAGTCTATAAAACAAATCCACCGAGGAATTAAGGGAGACATACATCTTGGCTTTAAAGGTCTGCTTGCTTCTGCAACTGCCTCCAAATTATAGAAAGGCTCCAGACTGGAAAGGGGAGGGAGAGAAGGGGGGAATAACATAAGGACTGAAAAAGAAAGGCTTGAATTTAATTGCCCTAAAAATTTCAATCATTCAATCTGGTAATTAGAGAGCTGGCTGATTCAGAAGGCAATTTCGTTTGGAAAAAAAGAAGAACCCAACAAGATAATTGATGCTAAGTGAATATTTTACCTGAAATATTAAATACCAAACTTAAGTCTGCCTCCAGGGCCCTTTCTGCTACCCCTTTTTGATCTGTCTTTCTACTTCTTTGTATTTTCTTCTCACATGACTCAACAGAACAGGACACTCCTTCAGAGAATCAGATTGTCACAGGCACAGGTTTATTTGAACTCTCTGTGCTGTGAAGGAGACAACATAATGATTTATTAGTAAAAAAAATGATAATAGGAAGTCTCCTGAGATCGAGCCTGGCTGCAAATCTCAGTGAGATTTTCCAGTGTTGAGCCTCTGTGTCCGTCTGACCATAAGCAAGGTTCAATGTCCTACCAAGACCAACAGCTTGCTTTATAAGCTTATCAAATATAAGGTAATAGCTTTCTTATGAACTTAACAATACTTACCAGAAGGTTTCATGTTTAATACTGGACTGTCTGATGCTGCAAAATAATACTTAAAGGTAGATCTCTGCAGACATGCAGAGCACTGTGGATGGCAGTGTCCCAGGGGTCTGATTGCACTGCTCTCTTTGTAGGATGGAGAGCAGAGCTGGTTTATTGTACACTGTTCAGAAGTAACTGCTAATTCTCTAATATTTAATAGCCTAATGAACAAGGACAGCATCTCATACACATCTTAAAGGAATGTTGCAGGCCTGGAAATTATGTAGATAATAATTTATACTACATTTATAGATGGAGAAATTATAAAGAAAATGCATGTGACACACATTAGATTATGGTATCATGCTATTCTAACTGCTCATCCATTCACCTTTTCCACACAAAATGCTACATGCTATTCCTGTTAGCAATATTAAATTTTAATCTTAAAACACCTTTTTAAGTGAAATTCCACATTAGTACTACTCAGGAAGACCACATCAAATATATTCAGGTGCCATTGCAACTTCCAGCTTTAACATTGGTCGTGAAAACGTTTCTGATCCATACAACAATCACCATCTAAAAAGATGCAGATGACAGGGCTTAGTGACAATTCTTGTAGTGAGATGGGATGCCAGATGGGATGACAAATGGAGTGTGGCCTCTTCTCCTAGTTCAGTGTGGACAGAAAAAAGCCACTAATGCTGACTATGTTAGGTAGGAAATGTATAATAAGTACCTTTGTAAGTATTCTGGCTATTGCAGACTGAGTCTTGAGACCAACTTCATACAACAACATTATACTTCTGCACACAAATATTTTTCCTTCACATTTTTGAGTGGCATGCCTTCAAAAGAAGACATGTTACAGTTAACCATATTTGGGAGCTGAAATGTTCCATATCCTGCCAATAGGTAGGGACAATCCCCAGACCTTTAGAAGAGATGTATCCCAGCCTTCATACCAAAGGACTCTACTTTCTACGCACTGACCAGGCTTGATCTCTCTGTCTGATATCTAGTTTGGTGCTGAGGGTAAAGACAAGGCCAGTCCTTATCTAAAAACAGAACTCATCTAAGCCCCATCATAGCACTCTGCACTCTGGCAACATGTACCTTGTGGAATTGCCAACTGCTACTGTTCTCTGGCCATGTCATCTGTTTTCTTATTGCTGTGTGCTCCTAACATCCCCTAAGTCACATATGTTCATTTATTCTACAGGTAGGGAACAGGATAGTGATTTATCCAAATGTAAACAGGAATTAAAAGCAAAGCAGCAAACTGAAACATTGTCTTGCAAATCCTGGCAGGTGTGCAAATCATGGATCAGGACTATAGACCAAGCGCCTCTCAGCACTGAAGTGAGAACACCAGCTTATTCCAGCAAAGCCACCAGCAAGAACTACCAAGCTGAGGTGGATTTCAAGCCCTCCAGAGAAAATTAGCAACTTCCCTTGAATGACCCACTTTTCCTTAATCACCTTAAACTAATGAGGAGCTCCCCTTCTTTTCAGAGCCATGATGATTTCCTCTCCTTTCTCCCTACAGTAGTTTTCTTACCAGCTGATTAAATTCTTGATACAGAGAACAGGTTACAGAGTACCGCTCAGAAAGCCCATTGGCTAAGCTTGGTCTGACAGCTGTATTTTGAAGCCTGGCAACAAGGCGAGTCTCAGGAAAGTTAGTCTTATGTTCACTGTATATGGAGCTCCTACAGTTCAGGTACAGAAAAGAAAGAGCTATTACAGATACCTCTGCAGAATTCTAAATAAATTAAACAGTGCAAATCCCAGTGAGAATCTTCTCTGTTGAGCAGAGACACATACACCTCTCTGGAAACAGCCAGGGCTGTGCTAACTGTTAATTAAGTTCTGTGCACTTGTTGTTCAGGACACTGGATCCAAACCTCCTTGTCTCCTTCTCTGACTTACCCCTCCCTCTCTGAGAATTCATAGCCACTATCTAATCTGACAAAAACTGTGTTCTCTTTTATACTTGGAGATCACTTTATGTTACTTACAGTGTGTTGCATTATGTCAAAAGGCATAACACAACATAATGAAAAGCAGACTAATATAACTCAACCTGACATCAGTGACATAATATGATGTGGCTACTGAAAAATGCACTGTTGTCTTTGTTTTGTGTTTTCATCTGATACCTACTTGCTATTCCAGCATGGGGCATTTGTTGCAGAATTTGGAGAAGGTGGTTATGGACTGAGCATGCCTGATTCTGCTGTGGTTCCCATCATTTTTGCACTGAGAACACTTTGTCGGCTTTGCCAGCGTTCCTCCTGATTTACTCTAGCAAGAATCAGGCTCTAAAAAATCATCACATAAAATGCAATTACATTAGGAAAGCCATCAAGTTGGAAAATGCAGCTCCTGGGAGTAAGGAAATGACAATGCTGTTATAGTCCCTGTAACCTTAGCTCTGCCCTCTTGGGTAGTAAATGAGCCTGTACTATTTTTCCTGCAGGATGTCATTTCATTTTGTAGAATTGTGTAGCAAAGCAGCTGTTCAATATTTCTCTTAACTTCATCATGTAGTCTGTGGTCCCATATCTCATTTGCTGCACATCAACCAAATCCTTTTGTGGGTTAGGTACTTCTCTTCTTCCTGTTTTTATTTGCTTTTGTATTGTTCTAATTACCGCAGTATATGTGTATTTCAAAACCAAGGCTGAATCTGCCTTCCTAACACACCCACAAGCTTGAAACACACTGTTATTCCTTCCTTGTTCCATAGACAGCAGAAGCACAAAACTATATCTTACTATAGGCCCAATGGGAAGTCCACCACAGGCAAGGCTAGAATGCAAGGCAGCAAAATCCCATCCTTTTGCATTAATTCTTTGGTTTTTATTCCCTGGCTACTTTATACTGCTCAGTGGAAAAAGCAGACATGAGCCTTATTTGTAAAAACCTCAAACAACAATAATAAATGAAGATGGAATGTTTTGGTGATCTTAGGAATCCCTATGCAACAGCTCTGCCTTGTTCTCCATCTAGCAGAACCAGAACAGAAGATCCAATGGTAACAAAAATAACTGAGCTGATGCATTATAATGAAATCTACTGTAATTTCTGCCACAGTTTTACAGACAAAACAATCAAAAAATCATTTCTAGCCACTTCTAACACAGGCCATAGCATTTTATGTATCAGTTGCTGTATCAAGCCCATGTCTTCTGGTTGAGCTAGAACATATTTTTAAACATCATTATCATCATCATCATCATCTGTTGATAGAAGTTGGCCAAGCCAACTCAAGCAATAGCATCCTCATGACAGAATTCAGCCCCCACTGACTTTGAGCCAGCCTGGTTAGTGGACTTGTCCTCACTGGTCCACAGTTTGTCACATCTGCAGTTTAGTGTATCCTCCACACCACCTTGGACTGCTGGCCACGCAGGAGTTGTCATCTGTACGTGAATGATTTGGGAGGCACTGGAAGCAGTGGGACAGATCACAACATTTTTGCTGCAAGGTAGGATTTGATGAGAAAGTAATTAGTTTCTGCTGACAATGCCTTTGCTTTCTGGCAGCAAGATACCCTGCTGAGAAGTTAGGGTTTAACAAAGCAAAAGTCAGGAACTGAGAAAGGCTGGAGAAAAGCTGAAGAGCTCTGGGAAAGCAGGTGAGGTTTAAACATCTGCTAACATTTTGGCCAAGTATCTTCACAGAAAGACAGGCTATATTCACTTAAAACTTTCAAAGAATGGAGGAACCAGCCACCCACTTGACAAATGGCTCTCCCCGTCAGAAATTTTGCCTGAATGTTTCTGTCTTTTATTTAGCTTTTGATGGAGTCTACTATGCTTTTTTTCTATTAGGATAAAATCTACTTTTCTAAATTAATCTAATGCATTTGTAATTTCTGTTTGTACAGACATAAATGCATAATTTCTGAAAATGTTTAGAATACATAGGGCATGGAGCTTCCTAAAATTTCAGGATAAACAATTGGTACTCTTCACCTAAAATCTAACTATACCAGGATGTGCTAAAAGTTTTATCTACTCTGTCAAAATTCCAGCATAGCAAAAGCCAATTTTGTTTACAGAAAATAGTATCTGAATATTGACCCAGTGACTAAATTCATGCTAGGTATTTGTGGTTTAATTGCAGATGAATCCCAGAGTATGCTATATCACATCGTACTGAAGTTTGGGGCCACTTACGTTCCATTGCAGGTTACAACACACACACAAGGGAATAGAAGATAGGCAGCAATACAGGCTCAGAGTAGAGCACAGATTTGAGGCTATACCATCCATAAGAGCACTAGAAAAAGGACTGCCAAATGACGGACAATTCAAGAATTTAAATGCAGTGGAAAATGCCAGCTGAAATAGTCACTTGGGAAATTATGAGTATAGTAGGTTGGCATTGCTTTGCAGATGTTCAATGTAGGACATGGTAACAGGACCATATTCCACCAGCACAGTAGCTATAAAAGCTAGGAACTACAAAAGCATTTAACAACTCTTTGTAAATGTCACAAGTTCCTAATTCAATCCTTTGGTACTTTTCAAAAAAATCATTATGAGAGAATCATCATATGGCACAGTAACACACTCTCCTGTTTGTACTAAAGAAACAACCCACACTCATAAACTTGGCTTAAAATTATGAAAAATACCACATCACCTAAGAAAGGTGCTTTATTCTGACCTCACAAACAATAGCATAAATTCATTGTCACCTCTTAGAATGAGTGGGATTTTCTGGGATCGACCATCATGTGGCTGAGGAACAGAATCTGGCCCAATGTCATTTTTCTCTGTAGCATTCATAGAATCACAGAATGGTTTGGGTTGGAAGGGATCTTTAAAGATTATCTAGTCCATAATGCTGGAAACTGTGGTTCCACTATAGTCCAGGAGCTGTATGTGAAATGTGCAGGAGGGTGGATTGTACTGACAGTGGAGGCTCAGTTCTCATAGTGGGTGACGGCACATCCCACCAGCACAGGAAGTCAGGATGGGACCCAGCCTGGCCAGACAGTGAACATCGATGAGACAAGCTGAGCACCTCACATACCAATCTTCTGAAAACAAGCAGACACATTCACAATGATGGTTAAGCAACTTGAATCCTCAGACTGACTCACTTGGGACTTAGTTCCTAAATATTTTGGTGATTGTGGGTAGAACCTTACAGAATCAGGATCTTAAGCCATGTCTGAATGTCTTTGCTCCTGTCTTTGCCAGTCTGTGGTAATCTTTACTCTGAGCTGAGACTAATCAAGTTCTTTTAACTTAGGACCCCCCAAGCTATCCTCTTTCTGCTGGATGAATTATACTGTTGTGACATGCCTCGACCTGCTGTTCGACTCAGTTAGCTAGCTAACCCATTTTACATTCCTGGCACTTCAAAACACCGACATTAGTTATGTATGCATGCAAGCCAACCCCAATGTACTCAGAAATGCAACACAAAATCCCATGGTAGTTTGAAAATACACAGTACCGTCACTCAAACAGGAGGAAATGAAAATGCCACATTCGGAGATATTGTCATATTCCAATATAGCCCATACAAGTACCCCAACATCACGAGTCAACACCCCAAAAGCCATGTTTTAGAGGACACAAGGTTTGAAAAATAATTATAAATTGTAAGAATTGCATCTCAGGTGAGCTGAATCACTCCTTGAGGTACTAGTCTTCCTCTCTTCCTCCCTTCACATTGTCTGTGAAGGAAATATCTTTAACTTGAGCTTTTTGATTTAAAAATATATGAAAGAAATCTGGGCCATGAACCCAGCATCTTGGCTATACAGAGAGACTCCCTAAACCACAAAGTCAGATATCAAACCATGAGAACAGACAAAATTGAAATGCTCTGGATGCACAGAGAGTTGAACTTGTGTAAGAGACAAATTTGACCCACACTGTAGCTTTCAGTAGAAGTCAAGGCAAAGGCTTCTAGAAGAAGGGAGGCTTCCCAAAAGGAAGAACAGCAAACTGCTCATGGTACCTTCCTTGCTAGTGAGTTGCAGGTCATAGTATGCATGTGGTGATACTGCTCTGCAGACTGTCTGTTGTATCCTCTGCAGGCATGAAAGCTGCTCCCTGCTGAAGAAAACTAATGCAGGAGAGAACTGCTGTTGGCTCATCTCTTCCACTGAAACTCAGGCAGCTGTAATGTCAGCTCAAGCCAAGTTCCTACAAAGGGGTGAAACTAAGCGTACAATTTATCCTCAAAATGAACTTGGGTCAGGCACTTCCGTGATACTGCTCAGCATAAACATGGGTGGACATCATGCACTACCTCATTGAAAAAGCACAGAGCAATGCAGTGACAAAAAAGTCCATTGGGAAGGGAAAAACATTGGGAATTGAAACTGGAAGATGCTTATCATTAATAACTGTGGCTCCTAGTCAACTCTCAGCCTAACTTCCACGAACAAATAGCATACAGGTAATAGTAGCAACTGCAGAGGCTGTGCTACCACGACCTTCTACAGCAAGCCAAAAAACTTACCAAGCTCCTCAGAAGATGGAATTAAGTAATGGCCACTTATTTCTGGTTTTAATTTTCTTATGGGAGTGAGTAATGCTCCCTCATCAATGACAGACATTGAACTCATGCTGTATTAGAAGGAAAAATGCATAATAACCCAGGAAATTCTCAGTGTTCACTTTCAGACATAACGATGCCATTCAGAACTCATAGATCACATGTATGTATCAGTCACAGACAGCACAGAAGAAAACAAAGTCCCTTAGGAAAGATTCTGCTGTGAGCTCCTAGCCTAAGTTTTTTTCTCAAATATGCGAGGCAGAAGGAAATCCAGTTTTCATTAACCACATTAAGCCAGACACTCTTTTGCCTACTGAGTGCAAACTTCAGTGAGGCAGGTAAATAAACAGTCTGTTTAGGCCCTATTTTCATCCATTGTTTAATATGTTTATATACGATCAAGTCCTTTTCACTCATTTAGCCATTGTAGTTGTGCACTGTGCAGAAAGTCATGTAGATAAATGCAGGTTAGTGAAGAGAGGTCATTTGCATTTTGGTATTTGTCAGCATGACATGGAAACAGTTAATGTGCAAGGAGGCATCAGCTGCACGTCATTCCGTATTTCGCTTTTAGTATTTATAATGTTTTTATATAAGAAAACACACAAATAATCAAGGCTAATAGAGGGGCAGAGAGAAGTAACTGTAGCAAATTCAGTCATCATTCCACACTTACAGCTTAGTCCTGGATAGTTTGCCTGCTTCTTAACGGTAAGCTGAGAGACCTGGGAAGATAAGGGCTCCCTGAAGACAAACCACGGGTAGATTACTCCCATGTTACCCTTCTCTAGCCTTTAGGTCAAGAAATGTGTTATGTATCCTGAGATTTCAGTAGGAGCTCTTGGATATTCAGAGTTTTTTTAATCAACTCACCTACTTGACAGAATGTAAAATTTAAGTTTCTCATGTATAAGATAGGATGTCTAGGTATCCTGCAATGTTAAGAGGCTAAAAAAAACCACTCCAGAGCTCTTCAAGTAGCTCTTTCTCATTGTAAACCATGCTTGACTTCCTGATTTGTTTGAGGAAAAAGCCAGTGAGTGTGTAAACGTCTTTTACCCCTTTTAGCCACAATTCCTTTGAGAAATCCAACAGCGAAGGTGGATACAATTATTGTAAATAATGTTGGATAGAACCCAGAGCAGATGAAGGTAGGAGGATACAGCTCAGCAAGAACAGAAGTGGTTTCTAATGAGAGAGGGAATATTTCACTCTCAGCATGGCTATTATTATGTCCTACACATTAATTCAGCCGAGAAGTCTTGAAGTAGCAGAATTAGTTTCTGTTCACTAAAGTGGCAGGTTGCCTTCATTTCAAGTCTTAGAATTAATACTTTCCTGATTCCTCAGTGAAGAAGTATACGACGAGTTAAACCTTGTGAGGCATCGGGCACCTAACAAGGTCTCAAAACTTGCACTGAAGGCAAATATTCCAGTCTAGTCCATTCAAAGAAGTACTTATTTCACTTTCAGTTTTATTTTGATTATTTTTCTCTATTTTTACTAGAATCGTGGGACAGGGTTTATCTTCTGGAAAAATAAGTTCTAATAAATCTAGCAGAGGTGTGAATTCTTCAGCCCAGGAACACCCATGGTTGGATAGTCTCTTAAACCTTCTCCTACAGTTCTCCTGGACCTACCCGCTTTGCCCTGAACTGTCCATTTTGCTGGTGAGCAACCAGCACATGAGCTAGTGCAATAGTTTACCTTAAAATCCAGAGGTCTTTATCTTTCTTTAAATCCCTACCTATTCACTATTCTTTAATTTTCTAGACATTCCTGACTTCTGCACAGGTGGATGTCACTAGTCCTTCCAGTCAAAATGTGAATAACTTCCTTTTCTTCTTTCCCTGCTGACGTCCTGCAAGGACTGCAGGGCAGGATTATTGTGCTGTTTATGAGGATCTCTTTTCACGCTGCTTCCAAGATCTAGAGCTGACAGAAAAAGAAGAGAAGGAAGACAGAAAGGCTGAGGGGGGTTATTTTCGTGCTGACAGAGGTACCCATGGGTAACTTCTTTGGTGGTGGCACTCTGAGGCCTATCTCTATATAGGAACTTTGCATTCCCAGACCAGCTAAAATCCTGAAAGTTTGAAGTGGAATCCTGTTATGGTTACATTCAGGAATTACTCTTTAAGTCAAACACAGCCTGAGTATTTGGTTCCCTAAAGGATCTAACTTATAAATCATATATCCTTGTGACATCTCCCATATCACCGAAGAAACAAAAATGTCCCACACTCCTTTTTCTGTGTATTTTTCTTGTCACTTGTCTTACACATACATTTGCAGCTCACTGTGGCAGGAACTGTTACTTGTTCTGTAGTTTTACGGTACCTAATACAATGGATTCTGAGCCCACGACCACACTTTCTAGGTGCTATTGCAAGGCTGATAAATAAATAACTGCACTCACCAGTAAAAGGTGCTTTTAGGCAGCATACTACTGAAAATGAGAGCAAAATTCAGGGAAGGGTTGAGTGCCTGCAGTTCTCATTGATTCCAGCCCAGGCTGTGGTAGCTCTGCAGCTCTCAGCATCTCTGAGGATTTATTCTGCAGCATGTTTGCTTTTGCCTCCAGTGTGCAATGTGAGGAAGCCAGCAGTGTGACTGAAAACCACAGCTCCCAGCCACTTCTCCCCTCAGTGTTGAGTGAGAGAGTGAAAGCTTGCAGACTAGCCCTTACCTTTCTCATGCGGGTGTCGCAGCGGGAATAAAAACAAAACATGGAGTTGAATTTATTTCTAGCCAACGGAAATTTCATATTGATGGTTACAGGCGTCCTGTGCCTCTTAAAAGCAAGTAATAAAATGCTGCTCTCAATTACAAATTGTATTTACATTTTAAACCCCCATATGGTTTGGTGAGGTAGAGGGAGGTTTCAAATGCATTAGCAGCAGCACTGTGCTGTGATTAGTACAATTTTTCGCTCTTTGTAACGAGCAATTAATGCCTCCAATTTTTTTTCACTGTCTTGCAAACTAACCCTGCGGCTAGGCCAGGTCAATAGTCAGTAGACAAGACACCACTCCTAATGTTATGAACCAAAACAAGCAAATGCATTGAAATGACCATCTCTAAAAATCCTCCTGTAATAGGATTCACACGCTAAGCATAAATTCAATAGCAATTGATTTTTTTATGTAACTTCCTGGGCTAAACTTTTCAAAATGTAGGGACATTTGACAGGAAAATGCAAAAATGCATGCAAATGTGCACAGCTTCATCTTCCTGTGCTACAAAAGTCAAATTCCCTTTTCCCTGTCCTCAAGCAGTGATAAGGCAAAGCATTCATTGCCTTACTTTTATTCAAAATCTGACATGAATCTGATAGAACAACCCTACTTTGCACCTAATGACACACAAACAGTGTAAGACTATTTCAGAGGGTTTAAATGAGAGGTGTGTCTTTATTAGCTATGAAGTTACTCTGCAGTTCTACTGGGAATGGGTAAGGTCCCTGAAGAGATCAAGTCTAGAAGCATAGCCAGCAAGAAAAAATCGAAAGAAATCAGGAGAAAACCCACTAACAATGCTGTGATATACAGAACAGATGGTTATCTCTTATTCCATGGGGATTATTGGTGACAGATAAGAAGCAATAGGCTCAAATTGCAACATGGGAGATTTTAAGTTAAGTACCAGAAACAATTTCTCTCTGGAAGCATAAACAAGCAGAAGATGATTGTCACCTTTACAATCAGTAGAATCATGGAATGATAGAATAGTTTGGGTTGGAAGGGATCTTTAAAGGTCATCTAGTCCACCCCACCTGCAATAAGCAGGGACATCTTCAACTAGATCAGGTTGCTCAGAGCCTTGTCTAACCTGACCTTGAATGTTTCCAGGGGTGGGGCATCTACCACCTCACTGGCAAACTGTTCCAGTGTTTCACCACCCTCATTGTAAACAATTTCTTCCTTATATCTAGTCTAAATCTTTCCTCTTCCAGTTTCAAGCTATTGCCCCTTGTCCTATCACTACAGGCCCTTGTAAAAAGTCCCTCCCCAGCTTGCTTGCAGGCCCCTTTAGGTACTGGAAGGCTGCCCTAAGGTCTCCCTGGAGCCTTCTCTTCTCCAGGCTCAACCCCAACTCGCTCAGCCTGTCTTCACAGGAGAGGTACTCCAGCCCTCGGATCATCTTCGCTCCAACAGGTCCATGTCCCTCTTGTGCTGAGGACCCCAGAGCTGAAGGCAGTACTGCAGGGGGGGCCTCACCAGAGTGGAGTAGAGGAGCAGAATCCCCTCCCTCGACCTGCTGGTCACGCTGCTTTAGATGCAGCCCAGGATATGATTGGCCTTCTGGGCTGCCAGCGCACATGGCCGAGTCATGTCCAGCTTTTCATCCACCAGTACCCCCAAGTCCTTCTCTGCAGGGCTGCTCTCAATCCCTTCATCCCCCAGCCTGTATTGGTACTGGGGGTTGCCCTAACCCAGGTGCAGGACCTTGCAGAATTGTGAGTAGAGCTCTGCCAGTTCACCACAGCTAACCTACTTTGCTTTTTTTTATAAATAATACTTCTATGACACAATAGCTATAAATAGTATTTCCTTACTTTTATTGCTTATTTAGATACTTCCCTAAAGGGCTAATAGAGAGTTACTGTTGTGTTGCTATTTCAGCTTCTGTTTTTCCAAAAGTTTAGTTTGCAGCTAAACCATACAGTCTACTTGGAGCTGAGGCTAAGCTCAGCAGCTCAGCTTTGAATGAAGAGCACAGTTGGTGTAATTAGATTTGTGGGTTTAGGTGTTTTGGGTGTATTTTTTTAGTGTATAACAGTGTAATAAAAAGAAATGGCTGTAATTTATAGCCCAGCATTTGGCAAGTGGTTTGGCTGGTCTAGGATTATGGGTTTTTTTAATGGCAGAAATTTTAAATTTAGGTTAGAATTTCAAAGAAGCTTAGTACCCACAACTAAGGCAGATGTCCAGTGCTGCCAAGCTCAGGCATTCAAAAATCATGAATCAGGCATGAATATATCAATATTAACCTAAAATAAGAAGACATAGACAAAAACACCCATATACCCACGTGGATATACAGGTACATCTGAATAAGGCCAATGTTTAATTTTGTATCAAATTCACTCTTGATGTAAATTTACTCTATTATGTTTTCATACAGAATGTGATATTTGTGACATTTACATGAATCTGATAAACAAAAACATTTTGATGTTCGATTAAGTACCCTTAAGGCATTAAAATTAAAAATATTTTTATTTTGCTTAACAAGCAGCAATTTTCAGTGAGAACCTGCGACTAGATTATCCTCTATGCCACAGTATTGCACCAATTTAGCTTATGACTTTGAGTTCCTTTTTTTAGCATTCTGGTATTCGCTTTCCGTGTGCATTTATTTCCAAGCTTTTCTCTACAATAATGAAAGCTGAAAATTCCTATTTTGAGTTTCACACAAACTAAGATTCTCTAATCATCTAGCTTCAGGGACACTAGACTTAAGAAGAACACTAAGCATGATAAGAATCACAAAAAAATCAGGAGAACTATGAATAAGGTGAGTTGCTTTTCTTTATCAAGAAAGCTCAAACTTTGCTTTCTCTGCAAGAGTTCAATCCTCAGCATAACAAATACCTACTCATAAAGAGAACTTCTAAGACAAGAGCTTTCTGAAAAATATAATTGCACTTTTAGGTGCTGAGTGCCTTTGTAGAGCAAATACTCATTAGATGGTACAGATAAATGCCAGCATAACATACAGAAAACTTTAGTCAAAACATATTATAAGAGTTATCATGTACACTGCACACTGGTGCTATAGATGCTTATGTTTAGACATGGTGAAAAAGGGGCCCCTTTGCAATGGAGTACTGACCCAACTTGATCCAAAGCTATCCAGAAGCAATGAAACTGTCTGCCACTGACTTCCACTGAACCTTGGATCAAGACCACAGTGTGTAAAGGTAAGCATATGAAAAAATGCTTTGCAGGACTCGGAAGCCTTTTGAGAGCATGACTTGCATTCAGGCACAAAGTGAAAAGTGCTGATTGTATCCCACTGTCCCAGTGCATAACACTACTGCATAGATAGACTCCCTCTGTTTTCTTAAAGGAGAATTCCACTTGCCTGTGTTACTGTAATCCAAAGAAGTGATGCCTTGGTGCTGAAATACAGAGAAGAAATGGCACATTAACACCATGTTACTGGAATACATCAGAGCAATTGTGCTCTAGTGCTGCGTTACTTACTACAGGGCATCTCAGTAACAACACTCACAGCAATGCTGAGTACTCCTGCTGAGGTGAAAGAGACGTCTTAATGGGAGACCCTGACATTTCTGGGGACCCATCTACATTCCTTCAAATCAACACAGTGATTGCCCTAGCATGAGGTCACAAAGAGCCGTGTAAAAGCATTCAATCACAAAAAAGTCCAAACCTCCAGTCAAAACATAACTTGCAGGAGAATGTGAAATCATACTGGGCTTTGAGCTAACTGCATTAAATTTGGGAACAATCAGTGGTAGTGAAAGAAGGGCATTTCAGAGCTCTTCAAGAAAAGCCTTAACGGTATTCTACTATTATGATTCAAAAACCTGAAAGTCTACAGTTGTCATAGAGCAAGTCATTTGGAAGGATTCATGCAAAATGTCATTTGTTCTGGCTGGCTACTGCATCTGAAGCTACCAAGGCATATAGCTGTTTATTCAGGTTTTAAAGCAACAGTGGTCCTCTAGCCAGGCCTGGGAAAATTTCAGCAGACCCTCCAACGGAAAGAATTACGTATACAAAAGAACTGCACAAGATAAACTGAAATACTAAAAAAACGCATAAGCCTGTCATAGAGATTCTCTTTCCAGTTCCAGTGACAACCTGCTGTTCATATTGATTTTGTGTAAGTATAGCACCAGCTAGAGATTAAACCTTGCACCACCGTAGCTCTAACATTACAAGTCTTTCTTTTGTCTCAGTCAAAGCTCAGTCAGTGTAAGGGGTCTAGAATAGAAAGTTTGTGCAAAGTAAACCAGAACATAAATACACAGCGGTCATCATGTAGAAACTCAAAAAGAGAACTAAACATACAATAGCCTACTCCACTTCCAAAGCTTGCACTTTGGGAAACAATGTGTACTACCCAGTTCAGTTTAAATTCACATTCAAAGGGCCTCTGCACTGAAAGCACCAGGGAAGATTTTCAGTGATCTGGCCTTTCAAGTGCAAAAGCATTTACACGGGCAAGGTCTGGCTTTCATCTACAACAGAAGAAAATACAGATTTCATTCAGAACTTCACATAGATGTTTGGGGTCTGGCTTTCATCTACAACAGAAGAAAACACAGATTTCATTCAGAACTTCACATAGAGGTTTGAGATTCATTTTGCTTTTAAATTAATTTCAACCTACAGTCTTTGGCCTTGATTCTTATAGGTTGTAAAGCCATTTACATCTGTGCAGAGTGGAAGTAAGAAGCTTCCTACTGGGAGTGGTAGGTAATCCGCAGTCACCTTTACATGTGCACAATGATTATACAAGGTGTATTTCCCAGTGCCTGCATGTTACTGCCCGGTGTCTCAGTGGAAATCCACCTTCATCAGCAATGCAGGCTAGTATGCCATACTGTGAACTTGAATGGCTAATGTGCTGGCATGTGTCCGGTTCTGCCACCCCTGCCGTGAGGCATATAACTTCTTGCAGACGGTTAGGACAGAGAACGCAGAATGTTAATGTCTCAAACCACTTTAGTTAGAGCAATCAGAGTTCATCTGTAGAAGCAACGTGACTTGCCCAAGGTCTCAGCAAGCCAGTGACAAACACTGACAGTGGAATCTCTGTCTTCTAAGTCCCAGAGATCAAGCTTTTGCTGCTTGTTAATATTTTATGTTACTTTTATTCATTAGTATCTTTTCTTAAGTGCTCTGCTAGAGGTAGACATCTACCTCTAGCAAACTCGAGGCAATCTCTTTCAAATAAACCCAAGATGTTCACAACAATCTTTTTGTATTTAACTGCGATTTCATGGAAAAGTTGTGATTTCACTAAAAACCTGCAGAATATTTACAGTGCTTGTTGTGGATTTAGTTTGCTGATGGTGGTTTTGGTGAAAAAAATTTGAGTGAAATCTGATTAATCAAAACAATCCTGTTTCTGAAGGAAGACTTTGAATTTCCAGACTAATTCAAAAAGAGATCAAATTTTGTGTCAAAACATGTAAAAATATGCCTGTTCAGATTTAAATGTCAAAAATAAATATTGTGTCAGTTTGTGAAGAACTGAGCACAAAGTAAGCAGTAGTAAAATGTGAAAATCTTATCATGAAACACATAAATATCACTTTTTACCCAGTGACACAGTTCAGTCATCAGCTGCTACAACACAGCAACAGACTCAATGAATGTGGTGGATGGGAGAATCCCATCAGCAAGGTGCATAATCTTTAAATATTAGAAATACTTAAAATGCCAGAGTGAAAGCATAAAGGGCAAACAGATTTAGCAAATCACGCTGATTCCAGTTCTTCCTGAAAAGGTTGTAACATCCTCTGCAAAGTATCTAAAAAAGTAGTTCTTTCTTTTTTTTAAGTGAATGCATAAAACTTTGAACAGTATGTTGCTGTTTTTTTCTGTTGGAAACTGTTTTGTTCTGTGTGTAAAGGGCGATTCCCATCCAATGCCCAACACAGAGCAATGAGGTTAAATTGGTTTGGATGAGATCAGCTATATGTAATTAAACCAGCAGCCCATGTCCGATATACTTTCTGTGACCATGTTAGGTGTTAAATTAAGGTCTGATTAAGAGTGTGCTGCTGCAGTTAAGGTCAAGGACTAAAGATCACAGGCTTTGTTTCATCTAATAACAATAAAGACTGTCTGGCTGCCAAATACCACAACAGCCCTTGTTCTCCTATCAGACTGCTGTCCAGCTAGAGGGATCTGATTTCACTGGTATCCCTTTTTAAACCCTACTTCTAAGAGGGTTTGTAGCTATTTCATCTGTATTAAGCAGCACTGTGTTCCCCAAGGCTATACGGTATGTTCTATATGATCAAAGCAGAAATGCAGCAGCTTCTGATGAAGAGTTATCGTGACTGAGGGGAAAAAAATATCAAGGAAGGACAGAAAAGATACAGTGCTACAAAATACCAGGTCATGCCACCAAAGTAAACACCCACAGGTAAGTTCATAATGTGGAACCACACAATGGTGGAAACTGTGCACATGTGTCTGCTTGGAACAAATCACAGGCTTGCCCCACCAGCAGTCAGCAGGAGGGATGTGTCAAATAGGACAGATGAGAGATTAAAGCAGAGTGGTGAAGAGAAAAAACAGCAACTTATTTGTAGGATGAAGACAAGAATTAGTGCATAAGAGCTGCTCCCTACATAAGTGTTATCCACAAAGACAGGTCAGGAAACATTACCAGAGCAGTTGTCTGTTATGAGAATAGAATTCCTAGTAGCCCAGCAAAGTGTTCTCACAAATCATGCTCATGTGAATCTCAGATGAATACAGGGTGCTGGGACATGTTAGTTTCCTGAAAAGGAGGATGGAGCAGGGTAAGAAACCATATGGCCCCAAAATAAACTCTCACAGACACATCCTATTTTATGTTTCCATACTTGCGGTCCAATTTCAGAGTAGATACTGATTCATTTTTCAAGAGTCATATGAAGTGTCTTTCATTCGCTCCTAGTATTTCATAGACTATTAATAGAGCACTGTTCATACCTGGAGGGACAATTTTGCTATTCTGTGAGGCTGCACACACAAAACTCATCACAGGGACACACTGAACACACTAAAGCCACTACATGTTTAGACAGTTCTTTGTGAATTGCATTGTACATGTGATCAAAAAATTTCCTTGAGGTGTCTTGATGCTTTGCATTTCAGGCTTTGAGATATAACCTCTCTGTTCCCTAACGAGTTCTGAGTGAATCCCAAAAGATTCAACGATACAGTTCAACATGGATTCGCTTCCAACTTCTTACTGTTGTCTCTGAGCTACAGATCTCTGCAGAGCAGGCTTTGCTGTGGGAGTTCCCAGACTTCCCGGAATCTGAGTTGCATCAGAAACACACTGAACACCACAAAATAGCCAGGTGTGAAAAGTGACTTCTCCATGACAAGAGAAATATATTCACCCCTAGGAGTCAGTGCCTGAACTGGAAAGCAACCTTTTACTGAATTAAGAAATTCCTGTACATCTTATTTCCCATCTATTTCTGAAAACACCATGATGTTGCCAGTAGAATTGCATGCTAGTTGTGGCAGAGTCTATCTTTCTAATGATAATGAGAAATCTTTTCTATCACCACTTAAATTTCAGAACACCAAAAATAAAAACTATCCAGTCAAAGTAAAAAGGCAGGTTTGGTTTGATTTGATTCACCTCCTGATCACTCTTCTTGCTGAATTTTACTAGCAAATATTGTATACAGAGAACCACAATTTTATTTCAGTGTTAGAGACTGTGGTCAAAGCATTTAAACTCCATGGTTTAAGACTGAACATATATATCCTTATTATCTAGTTGACAGCACTGAGCAGCCCTGATTAACTGCTGCTAGTCAAAGGAAGTTGCTTTGGAAAATGATCGTTAGTTTTGAAAATCGAGCCACTGTTGATGAAGTACTTTGCTACTATTTTAGATACCTAAATTTAGGCACTTGAGTGTGGATCCAAATAAAATCAAAGGTAAAGTTCAGTGTAGGTGACAGGTCAGAACAATGCAGCTCTGCCACTTGCTCTAGCACGGGAGCAATGTGATAGCATCGTGTCCTGACATCTTTGACTTCCCAGGCTGAATGACCAGTGACCCAGCCACAAGCAAGCGGCCTGGCAACGTCTTTTACCGTAAATCTGGAGTGCACTCAGACCCTTGCTTTTGTCTCTGAAGCTGTTGCTAGAAGGATTGCTTTTGCAAACTTTCCAGCCTTGTCTCGGATAGCTGCATTACGTTATCTCAGTATCTGCACTATTCCCTAAACTACACTTAAGCTAGTATAAGAGGGATTGTTGTACATATTATGGTAATGTCATTTATTTATTTTACGCAACTGGAAAATTTAAGAGCAACCACTTCACTTCTGTGCTGTGTAGATTAGAGTGTTCACAGTAACACCTGCTTACTGGACAGACAGAAAAAAAGCCTTTATATTCCTTCTTTATTGCAATTTATTATTATAGCTTGAATGGTTCCTAGTGACTTCCTAAGATTAATGTTAATATTCTGATTGGAGTCTTCCCTCTGGAGTTTTATTATGGGTTTTGAACATTCATTTCATTTAACATACACATGGGAGCAAGTCTGGTGGTTCCAAAAATATTTGTAGTTGGAAATCACAGTGATTTTTTGTTAGGCTAAGTGCCAAAGAAGTCACAAATCAGAAGTCTGTTATAGAGTAGTTCCAATTTCTTGGCATTAAAATTTCTCTTTATGTATATACATAGTGTGATGTTTTCCCTAGCTGTATGGCACTGAAGATTTACTGAGAAATGCATTGCTTATCTATTTTTCAAGGTTTCTGGTGGAACTAGAGAGTTTGTCTAGCTGACTGGGGATTCGTAGGTATTTTATGGACTTCCTGTGTGAGCCAGAGACTGCCCATTGGGTATGCAGCTTTCTCTATCACAGCTGGTGTTTTTAAATCAAAGTGTGGAGTAGAAATTTCATCCCTGATTTTTTTGGCTGGATCGATTGTTTAGTCTAGGAACTCTCAAGTAGACTTTCTAGGTGCTGGAATTCCTCTTTTTCTTCAATCAGCAGCTGATGTTGTATGGTGTACATCAGAGTCTAGATTCACATCTTAGTGAGCAAAGATTTATGTTCGTCCTAATGCTCCTTGACATTAATGAGTATTACAGACATGTATCCCCATGGATTAAGCTGAGAACATACCCCAGAGTGTGTGTGGAGTTTGTCATTAGGGCATCACACTATTAAAACCAACAGAGAAATTCCAAGGGTAAGAAAGCAATCGGATCTCTTCCCTTCTCTCTGCTGGGGCACATGTAAGAGATACACTTTAAATCTTCTCATATTTCCAGCCCTCTCACACCAATTCCTGCATTCATTTTTGGTTGATAATGACTTCAAAGAAGAATTGATTGCCACTTTCAAGACATTTCCCATAACAACACTATGGGAAATACTTTGCTGGCAGAGAATGTTTCTGTAGCTCTATAGTGCTCTCTAATTAAGGAACTTCTATTTAGCTGAGAGAGAAGAGAGTATTTTTTTTTTTTTCCTCAACTAGCTGTTTCAGGGATTGGATCAATACAATGGGATGACCCTGTACACTCCATTATCTAGGGACTGCGACTCCTCAATGAAACATTATGGATCCTGTGGGATGTGGCAGAGACCCTGGCACAGACACACCTGATAGCAGCGCATCAGGTACCAAAAGGATATGCTCATTCTGGCTGCATCAGACCAGGCTGGTTTCTGCAGATCTGTGTGGGTGTGTTTGCCCTCCGCTCCAGGTTTTGGGTATATTTCAAGTGCAGGGCTGCACGGGCACAGTCAGCTATGTTATCTGTACATCTTGGAGAGAATCCAACCGCAAGCCAGATAAACCATACACAAAAAATAGACTCCAGGAGGTAATTTCAGTCTCCCTTAAAGTCCCATGTAAAACTGACTTGTGGGAGGGACTCAGTGCAGAATTACCACACCTCCACACCCCCATGATCTACCTACAACAAACAGCTCTGGAGTCAGGATTCTTGGGTTTTCTTCACAATGTCCTAGCCACAGAGTGGAGATAATTACTGTGTGTCTGGTTGATGGGAGTATTCTAGGCTGACTATTGTCACACACAAGCTTTATTAGCCTTGTGTAATCCTGCCTATATCAGCTAACTACAACATGGAATAAAAACTTTATGTTTTCCCTCAGAGCCAATTGGGATCTTTCGAAGAAAATTTTCATAGGAGAATTCTGATTTATCTACTTCGAAAGCAATGGTTGCTGGATCAGTCACTTCCCTTGAAACACACCCATTTCTCCCTCAATAAAAGAGGGATAACAATACTAACAGATTTCTAAAATACTTTGAGATCCGTGAATATAAAGGGCTGTCTGTAAAGTGTTTAGAAAACTTCAAAAAAAAAAAAAAAGTGCTACATAAATGTATATTTATTGCAGTGCTGACATTCTTGTGGCAGTTCTGAATGCAGAATCAAAAGCAGAGGGGGCAGAATATAAGTCAGAATAAGAAACTGTCAGCCTTTAGCCTGTATCTTAAACTGCTTTGAAATGTTGCAGACATTCAGAGAACCTAGTTTGCCAATATTGTATGCGCTACAGTAATTACACCAATCTGGAATATAAATTTTCCTCCCCTCTTCTGAGAGAAGGCAAAGCTCTTAGGATATACACAAATGGAGCTCTAATCCTACAAACTTTAATGCATGTACCTAATGTTAGGCAGCATGGTTGTCTCACTGATTTCAAAATAGCTGTACTCAGATGCATGTGTGGAAGTGTTTTTCTGATTAGAAGTTAATACTAATAAATGCACAGTTCATACGAGATCCCTGAGTAAACAATCTATTTCTGCATGCAAGTGATGATTTTATTGCTGTTCTGTAATTCTGTGTAGTGGCTTTGTGAAGAAGTCTTATATTTTCTAAAGCAGTAAAATGTTTCTGATAGTGTTTTTCATTGCTAGCTCTTTGGGGGCTAATTAAAAGAAATATCTGTTAAATTTATTCATTGCTTGGTTCCTTGAAAGCAAGAGGCACCTGGTATAAACATTAAAAAGAAAAGTAGGCAGCAGCCAGACCTCATCAAATATTAGATGCATTAGGACATTTTATTTATAAATATGAAATTGGTTTTAATGACTTCAAAAGGAGGAAATGCCAGGAAGAGCATAATATGAGCAAGCTCAGTAAAGCTGTCATGATGATGCCTAAACCCACAAAAATCTAGAAATTGTACTTGCTCCCCTCTTCTCCGCTCAAATAGTAAGTGGCAATTCCAGCTGCAATTGGCAAAAATGGATGTAAAGAAGTCCAGGACAAACCAAAACAAGCAGGAGACGAGATGGAGCATCCAAGAGCATGTCCACACAGAAAGCACCATCAGTGGTTGATCAGAAAATAGCTCATTTATACTGAGTTGACTGATTCATTGAAACAAATCCTGAATTTTGACCCCTATGATTTAATGCAAAATACTTAAGGATGAGAAATCCATCTTTCTTTTGGGACAACATTTAAGCAGGCACTTAACATTAAGCATATGCTTTACATTCACTTGAATTTACTTTCAAAAATGCTTAGCTGTGTTTCATTCTGTTCCCACTACAGGCTTCAATAAATCAGTAATGAAGTGACTCTATACTTTATAACTAAGCATGCATTCAGCACTGTCCCAAATAAAGATACAATAAATTCTTTGTCAATAGACTAACAATACAAGTGAGGAATAACAATTATCGTCCTGAAAAAGTTCTCCCTTCATGAGGCAAAAATCTACCCTAAAGGTAGATTTCATCTTAAGGCACTTTATTGTAACAAGGCATATTCTAATTTGAGAAAGGTATTTCACATGAGTAAATTTGTAAGATCAGTCTCCAGTTTTAGTGGGATGAACCACAGCATCATTTCTCATTTAGAGAGCTGAATTTTTGAGCCAGGTGTAGTATACATGATTGTGTCCAAAGAGGTAGAAAGATCTATTACAAGAAGAACTTTCACTCACTGCTACTCGGAAACTCAGGAATAGTGCTGAGCAAAAAGGAATTTTGACCCAAAATGATTAAAGTAAAATCTTAATAAAACAAAAATGAGGACTTCATTCTAAGCTAACCTACTATGTGCAGATTTGAGACAAGCCACATACTATATCAAGTCTTAAAAGGACTTTCCTACTTAATTTCACGTCTTCTAAGAGACACTTGGACACAATTGTCGACGCACATGGAGTAATTGCTTTAATCCTGACTGGTACAAATACCTTTCACTAGTTGTTGTTCTTCTTGCTTGTCACAAAGAACAGTACCTAGATAAGCAGAGTGAGGAAGGGAGGTAGAAGTTGTCCCACCCATTTTGAAGCCTCTTCCATTTTCCCAGTTTTAGTACTGTACAGACTGATCATGTGGGCAGGGGATGCAATTACACAGCCATAGTGGAGGAGAGAAATTAGAAGACGTGATGCAAGTTTTCTCCAGAGAAACAACATTTCTTTGCTCTGCCCTGAAGAGGCTTTCACACTGTGCCAACAGGAATCACAGGTCTATTCATGGAAGTCTTGGGCTACCTATGACCCATAATATTCTAAGGACTGTTTTAGCTCGTACTGTTGTTATTGAAGGAGGAAGGAGCACAAACGGAGGTGGCGTTACTAGCTGGCACACTTTAGCTATTTCAGATGTGTTTCATCTGTAAACCTACTCTGTGCATAGCCTATACTGACCCATTATGGCAATCAAGCTGGTGTCTTTGGCACATAATGGAGGAACATTCTTCACACAGGCAGCAGGGCTATAAAAGAATTGGGCTTTTGCAGACTAAGGAATGGTGTCCTGTGGCCCTCTAGAATACCATAGGTGTGATCTTTTCATAGGGTCATTTACCAGTTGTAAAGAAGCAGAGTTTTGTTGACTTCTTTAATCACATCAAAGATGCCTCATTTCTAGGGCAAGAACTTTTCCTCGTGCCCTTGCAAACACAAAATAAACAGACATCAGTCTTCCATCCTGCCCTGACCTTTGCAAGATGTCGTCTCTGCCAGTACTGCACTTTCTGGCCCTGGAGAGACTTACCAATTCAATCCTGACTCTAAGGGAACTGAGCCACCTACTGAATCACCATCCACTTCCTGCAGGCTAACACCTGTGTTTTCCTTGGAGGTCACCCCATCCAAGAATCAACTAGGTCTGACCCTGTTTAACTTAGGAGATCCAAGCAGCAGAATTGTCCAGACCTCCAAAATTATATATGAAACATACCACAAAGCCTCAGAGGAGCCTGAGAATAAGGAACTGCAGCCAGGGAACACAGTCCCAGCTCAGAACTGCTGCTTGCAGGATACAAGTACAGTATGCTGTAGCACAAATTCTCCATTCCAGGTTTTAAGTGACTTCAGTGACAGTACCCTGCTAGGTTTAGGATGAGAACAGGTCCAGACGAGGGGGAGCAGCAGAGACTGTACTTTATAAAATTACTCATTCCTACCAGCCCTGTATGTGAGGCTTCTCCTTCGACCAAGCCAGGTGACATCTAACCACAAAAATATTTAGCCTGCTTTTTACAAGGATGTGCATCATTGACTATGATAAAATACAGGGATGTGGGAGAGTCAGGATGCAGCTTTTTCAGTGCAACTCCATATGAAGAAAAAAAAGGCAATAAAAAGGAGGACTTGACATAAGGAAAACATCCCAATGAAACCCTGCCTTTTAATCTCAGCCACAATCTCTCTTCTCATCATCTTCCCTTTTTTTTAATCCTGTGCTGCACTTAAGTTTTTTAAACTCATTCACTTTATCAACTTCACCTGTCTCAAAAGTCAATAAAAGCAGAGGCCACAGTTTTAAAATACAGGCAAATGAACTGAGGCACCAAACTTCTCAACTTCTCCAGAGGTGCCGACTACTCACAACCATCAGTAACTTCAAATTAATCTATGGGTTATCAGTGCCTTTAAACAAATCACTTAAGTGCTTGAAAAGGAACTAACTCCAAAATACAGAGGAAAATACTTTCAAAAGCTTCTGATTGAAAAGTCAGTATTTTACTTTCAGAAGTGATTTAAGCACTTGGGAATTCAAGAACTACTTTAAAAAAAAAAAATAATCAAGTGTCTTCTGAAATGCATAATTATTTTTGTGAATATTATACAGATACTTCTCCTCATAACATACTTACCGAGAAGTTTTAGACCCACCTCAAGAGAGAGGCGACATTGTGGATTCAATGTACCTAAATGCTAGTCCAAAATTGCTCACACTCTGATCTACACAAGGTCCACCAACAGCCTGGTGGAAGAGGAACTTTCCACATTTATTGTCTGAGGAAAACTGAATTCAAGAATGACCTAAACCACATCAGACTGATTACCAGTGAACAACCTGAAGAAAGACTCTCCGACTCTCTTGCATTTCATTAATGCCTCTGTTAGGTGGAAGGCCCTCATGGAGGAATATTCTTTTCAGACTTTCTCCTGCTACCATTTTTTTCCTGGCATCTGTTCATCACTAAGCCAGCAATAGATTCACTGTCCCACCATGATGTACATGAGGTTCCAAAACATGTTAAGAAGAAGGAAGAGATTGCTAAGTGTAAGAGAGATGAACAAAGACAATCATGTCATAGCTTACGCCAGCTTGTTGATAGAACGGGCTTACAGCTGTCATTAGTGAAATGGAGAAGAGGGCCACTAGCATAAACTCACATCAGTGACAGCTATAGACCAGGGAAAAAAATCTCAACACATGGCAACATTTTACTGCTGAACTGTTGACCTGAAATTCTGTTAATATTTATCTAATGTGCTGATCTTTAACATTTGGATTGCTGCTGGTAGCAAATAGTCAAACCAGGCTGAGGCCTTCACAAGATAAGTGTGTTGACTGGCCAGAGGCAGATTAAAGCTTAGCAAGTCCTCCTACCAATAGTCCAAAGGCTCTGGAGCTAAAGGAGTCAATCAACTTCTATCTCCTTGGTTTGAGCTCCTTGGATTCTTTGGCAGCTACTAAAGGCAGTGGGGATGCTATAGATGTGGTTTGCATATATCCTGCATATACATTATGAATTTGGTCAGTGTCCTTGACAGATAGAACAGCTTGATCTTGCCTCAGGAACAGAGGCTTCTAGGTCACTGCTTTTCAAGCTCCCAAAGAGTACTCTGCCACCACTATTGCTACCCGTCACTGCACACTGAGTTGGAACAGTGAACTATGAGCACAGTGGGGTTAATATCTTTGAAACACACTGGTTTCAAACCTTGCTCCTGCTTGGTAAGACAGATTTTTAACAGAAAGGTACACAATATTTTCTCTTTTAGTGTCCCTAAGGAGGAGGAAGGTTCTCTTCTCTCTTGAGACAGGTTTCATAATAGCCTAGCTTCTGTGACCCTAATGAAGCTATCCTCATACTGCCTCTAGAAGGAATGAAGATTCAGAGCCACTAGGAACTTAGGAAAGACTGCTGTGTATTAGATCTGCAGCACTAGTCTGCTGCATGATGGTCAGAAGACTGACCTCCTTTGAGCTGGTTTTTTCAGGAGCCTTTGAGTAGACTGAATACGGAAATGGTGACAGCAGGTAGTGCTGGCATACCGGACAGTGCCTAGTATACTAGACTACAATATTGGTTGGAATCTTAGATATTATGATACATGTAGAGAGAAACTATTTCAGCAATTACAATTTATTTTTCAATGTAAACTTCTTATTGCTGTGCCCATGTGAAGCTACAGATTATTTTTTTAGAATCTCTTTTCTTTGATTGAGTTCAAGCTCTTTCTTTGGAACAGCACTTCAGTTTTCCTTCCTTAATTTAGATAAGGTTTGAATCACATTTTACTGCGTTCATTTTTCCTTGGTTTTCTTTTGCATGGAGAACCTATTGGCTTTCTGTTCTATAATACCATACACCACTCCTAATACAATCCTAGCAACCTACCTGGTTACATCCAAAGAAGTTTTTTCTCAGTTTGCCTCCTGGCCTGAAGTGCTGCTTAGATCTCTCTCACTGCAAGAAGCCTTCCCCTCTTGTGCTATTCATCATAGCAATTTCACATGCTTTCTTCAGCTGTTCTCTCCATGGGCTGGTGAAGCTGGTACGGTTATTATCCTCTTTATCCTGGAAAAAGAAAAAAAAAAAAAAGATTATTTATGGATAACACTGGAGACCACCCATATAGCAAGAAAAATTGAGAAAAAACAGTTGGTTTCATGCTTAGAGCAGTTATAAGCATACATAGCTTGGATTAGACAGTCCTTCCCATTTGACTTCTGTTCCTCAGTAAATATTTGTAACTTTGCTGATAAAGCAATGCTGGATTTCTCAGCTGGGTCTCCATGTGAGCAATAAGCTGTGGGACCGGAGTATGGGATCTCATTCTAAAACGAGCTTTCTTGAATAGTCACTTGTTCCATTCTCTGTCTTGGTCATGAAAAATCTGCTCAGGAATCAAATGGCAGAACAAAAATCTCTAAATACAGCTGCATTGGCTTATTATTGATTGCTTGTGAGGCCCATGGTAATAGGTGATAAGGGCTCAGAGGCATTAAAACATCTTTTTTTCGTGATCTAAATGCAGGCAATTCATGTCTAGAAAATGGTAACATTGCCGTGTTTCTTTTTTAAAGATTATATGATTTCTATTTAATGCACATTATCTTTGCTTCAGTCTTGTTTTAGTCATGAGCAAAACACATTATTTGTTTGTGCTTGCCCTGTCTATGCATCCAAGAAGCTTCTAAGGACAGTCACTGCATACTGGGATAGTTAAGTGTTATGACCATGTAAACAAGCACCAGCCATAAAAACCTGAAGGAAGGAGCAGTGTAAGTACGTGCCCGTGGTCGGTGAGCATGGGGCTTTGAAGTACGTGGAGTTGAGACGTCGCTCAGGACAGCCCTCACGCCAGGATAAATTGTGTGACCAGCAGGAGGACAATTCTGGTACAGGTCTGCTGACTGATCTGAATTCGAGCTGGGTAAAGATGCTTACTCTGAGATCAGCATCACTGGCTTGCTTCTGACCCAGCTTTCCATTTAGCCCAACACATTTTGCAATGGGGCACCCAAAGAATTGCCACCATCTATCACCTGTAAATTACTTTCCAAATACCTGCATGTACCTTCAGTGCACATAATCTGCATCCTACAACTGAGCTATAAGAAGGTTTGATTCTTGGCTCAGAGGTCAAGACTGTTGACCACTTCTAAGTTCACTAGTTTGCAATCACTGGTTTCTTCCCAACAGAAAAAAAATTCCCTAAGAGGAAAGAGACATAGGAAGATATGGATGACTTCAAATTTCAGTTTTATGGCTTTTTCCCCTTATCTGAACTGATAACAACTCTAACACATCCCTTTTGCCCACAGATCTCAAAATGCTTAACAAAGGCAACAAATGTCATTGACACCACTTTACAGCTAGGGAAACAGCAGCACAAAGGGGAAAGTTATTTGTCTGAGAACCCTTCAACAGACCAACAACAGAGGTAGGAATACAAACAGTAATCTGCTGACTAGGAAAGCTGCCCCACATACATGCTGCCTATAGTGGTTGCATTTCTAATGCCAATAAAATATTTGTTTAGCATTCTTTGTCTTTCTGCTAGGGACAAACTCATGCAAGAGCTGTTTAGACCTCTCTGACCCCCTTATCTCTTCTTCCCCTCCCTTCCCAACACACACATTCCCAGTTAGTCTTCATCTGACAGTGAAAGTCCCTTTGGGATGGACTTATGAGTTATATTACTAAAGTTTCTTTTTCCAGGCCTCTTTCTTATGGTATTGGCTCTGGTATTTGAGAGATAAATTTTATGTTTTGCGCAAAGCAGGAAGATTAGGCACGTGGGAGGTTCAATGTGTTCAATAGGTAGTTAAGACAACACCTTCTATATAAAGATTATTTCAAAATTGCACTCAGTGCAAGCTGCAGTTGAATGCACTACTTAAATGCAGCCCCGGCTTTTTTGCAATTTCCTGCCCAGAACAGCAGCTCTCTAACTGTTTTGAAATAAAAAGACATGAACGTTGGAAGGATGCAAGAGGTCAATTGACCTCATCAGTGCTCAGCATTGGTGCTAGTCAGGAATTTTCCAACAAGACTTTTTTTTTTTTTTCTTTTTCTTTTTTTTTTTTTTTTTACACGGGTGAGGACAGAAAGTGCTGATCTCTCAGAACTGAAACTTTTTGTGGGAAACACATCAGTTTCAACAAAATGTTTGCTGGGCAGAATCTTTCAGCCCAGCTTGAAACTGATGGACAAAACCTGACTGGGAAAGGATCCCAGCATAGCCAGCAGCCCAGTGGTTAGCACATTCCCTGGTGATGTGGATTTATACCACGTGATAGAGGAAAGATTGAGTTGGTTCCAAATAAAGCAGAGCAAGGATTTGACGTAGTCTTCCCACAGTCATTGCAAATACCCCAATCTCTGGGTCATTGTCTCTCCTCTGCCCCAACAAATGGGATTTTTACAAAGTCAGAACCAATCCAATGGGAGCAATTGTTTGTAACAGATTGATCCTAGTCAAGGAGGTGTCATAGACCATAAACATGAACCCTGGTTTCCTGCATCTTATAGGAATAATCTCAGAACCAGGCTTTGGCATACTGTGAGCTGAACCTCTATTCTGCTCGCTTGCTTTCTCTTTAACAAGCAGTCTTATTTTTATTTTGGTGAGACAAAAATTCTAAAACATCCACATTTTGCCTAAAACAGATGTTTTGCTTTCTAGCCAGCTTTAGTCAGCATTTTGTAGAAGGGAGCCCTTGGTCCGATACCAGACGTTTAACATCTGCCCAAGGTTCTCCATTGCAACCATTTCTAAAAAAGCAACCAATATACACATAACAAGAAGCATTTTCCATTGCCTCAATAGGCTGTGAATCAGACCCCAAATTCTTTGACAATTCCACAAAGTGCGTTGTTGGGTTTATTTGTTTAACAGAAAATAAAAGATGTGTTCTTTACACTAAAACGTCATTTAGAGAAGCATGGCAGGAAACCACACTGGAAAGGTCAGTGGTCTGCTGTTTTACCTTCTGTACATTACTGTTTCTTAACATCTTATTTTTCTGTTCCTCGTCTAAGAGAGAAACTGGCAAGAATTGTGCAAGATTCTTGCACAGCTAGAATCAGATGATCTCTCTGCTACAGCTCTGTAGCTCCTGGAGAACTGGTTTCCACTCCCTTCAGCTACTGACTGTTCCTCACTATGGTCTTAATTATTGCTAAATAATGTGGGATGTATCAGGTGAGTGAAAATAAATGAGCTGTCAATCAAGAAAAGTTTCAAATCACCGATATCCAGTTTTTGATAGCGTCAAATCTTCCCCAACACAGATAGTAAATAAATTCAGAAAGAAGTAAAAGAAGGGAGGAAAAGGAGGAAGGTGTAATCTGCAAGCGTGCTAAAGAATACTGTGACCTCCTAGTATTGAGGGAGGCAGTGACCGGTTTTCTCAGGGGGGCAGAGAGATACCTACAATGTAGAGGACTCTGAAATACAGACTTTCATATCCCTCTCTTTGGCTGAGGCCAATAATTAGAACCCTCTTTCCGAAACTGTACTGACAATTGTTTCTTTAACCTGTCCAACAGTTTCCATTTGGAAAGAAGCTCTTTTCCAACCCTATCAGTATAAAGTAATGCTTTAGTCAAAGCTAATTCTTCTTCTAAATTAGGATCTGCATTTACATACAAGTAACTGGTAGCTGGATGACAATCTAAAGGAACGTTAGCTGAAAGGTGCTGAAGAATAATAGTATTATTCTATCATTACTACAAGAAGAAAAGGAAACTGTACATCACATGAAAGGCTGACCAGCTGCTAGTATTACATAATGGATGGGTACACTGCTGATTCAATAAATGCTACGAAAACAGAAATTTATCTACAAAGTCAGATACTCTTGTGTCCACATTAAGATTTTCCTAAAATGTATGGCACAAATATCCCACATATTTCTTGGTTATTTCTCTTTGCATGCTGGTTTATTTCATATCTTTTTTTCCCCCAATAATATTTTTTAAAGACACTGAAGAGGAGGGAGGGAAAACAGCTATTCTAGCAAACAAGCACCTCATCTTACCAACATAAGGGGGGGGAATCATTTGCAGACTTGACAAGAGCTGAGCTATGCACAGCAACTACTGAATCTGAGTAAGATTTAAAACTTGAATACAGTCAGCAGGCGCATAACAGTCTAATTTCAGAAACAGAATGGCTGCAGCTGAAGGGGAAACTCAAGCACTAATGATTGGTTAAGTACTTGATTGCTTCTGTCAGTAAGTTTACAACATACCACAGGGAAGACTCACAAAAAAAAACCTCCTTAGACAAATTCTGAGTACGCTGACAAAGGAAGAAAACTTCTTTTATAAAAAAAGTCAACATTTGTTAAATAAAACAAAACACAGTGCTGAGACTACAGGTCAACTCAAAGTGAAACTAGGCAATTTTACAGGTAACTGGAAGTACTGGGAGAGAGAAAACTCATCGTTCAGACAGACATCTAGTGATTACAAATTAGAACTCGATATTTACCGAGATAAGATTACCTAGCTCTGGACTATGTTTAATTTCTTGCCTCTTCCTTTGCAGAATTTAGTTCAGGTTGCTGGATATATAAAATACCAAACTATTGCGTCTCTGGAAAACAGACATGAGGAAAAAGACAATCATGTCTGTTAGTGCAAGTGGGCACGTCCAAACATCTGTGCATGGATAGGAGTACATGTTTGGCAAACACTGAATGTAGATGGAAGCTTTGGGGTGCCAAGGGTGGAAGCGGGGGCCTGATAGCTCTTTAACATGTAAAGCCTCTATACAACAGACACACTCGAGATGTAAATAAAAATAAGATAACATATAGTAATGTACCTGTGCTCTCTAAACTATGTTTCTAGTTTCTCTGCACGAGAAGCACAACTTCCAAGAGTTGAGTTCCCATTTAAACAGCAAAATAGATATCCTGGTTTTCCAGAGCTTACGAAAAATCCTTATCACCGCTCTATATCCTGGAGTCTATCGGCACAGCTAACTGTATTTCATTTGGAGCAGCAGAGCTACATCAATTTGCACTAGGCAGGGAGCTTCTGTTTCCAAACAGACCATGAGGAGAGTTATGACCTGCAAATCAGGCCAGAATATCCTTGGCTCTGTTTCAGGATGCAAATACTGCTTTTTCTCTTAGAAATATTAAAATTGAATGATCTAGTGAGGAGGCCTTTTCTACCTACTTTGGTTATGAGTCTTTTGAGAGATTGTTTTGACTATTAAGTAGCTTTTAGTGGTTATCAGTGACCACAAGATCAATTTACACTCTTAGAAAATAAATACAATTCTTGCTTACAATAAAAAGCAAATGTGCAAGTAGAGAGGAAAAGAAGAGAGAACAGGATTAATAAATTACAATTGTTAGCAAGCACTAACATGTATCAAAAATGGCAAATTCTCTGGAGTATAGCTGAGCTTCTTTTATTCAGGTCAATGATTCCTTTTGTGATTCCCTTCTCTAAAAAAGAGCATTTTTCAATGATTTATGTATAATAATCTCCACATCAGCATATCTTATTTTTCACTATTTGTTCATTAAACATGCAGCGAGAACCTCACACTGAAGCCCTTAGCCTTGAAAATACAACTGGGATAAAGGCATAAAATTATACATATAAAATAGAAATATTTATTACTAAAGCTGATGTTTATGATTTGACATGTAGGTAAGGGAAAAAAAATACACCATTTTAGATTGCCGAGTTAAGGCTTTAATGGTGTGAGTTTCAGACAGCTACATGAGAGCTGTTTATTAAGCAAAAAAAAAAAAAGAAAATCATCCATTCACAGGCCACCAGAGCAGGAAAGAGCAGTAAGCATTACAAAGGCAGCTTTTCATTGGTCTGGGCAAGTGCTGTCTCTTTGTAGCCCGTAGGAGTCAGAACTGGGTAAAAAAAAAAAAAAAAAGAAAAGTATCTAAATGATTAAGATCACGTGAGTCACTTAAAACAGATTTGCAAATTCTTGAATTCAGGGTGAGGTTTTTAGGGCTAAACTTCATCATGTAAAGTTTTCAGCCATCTTTGCTCCTGTCTGATTGCCTACCTAAAACCTTGATACTTCAAAGTGCTTACCCACCACTGCACCTTAAGTGCCTGTTTCAAGTTCAGGAACAGGCATGCTGATTTCTTGGAAAAAAAAATAAAAATTCAGGTGTCCACTTCTTTGAAGTCTCATTCATTACAAAGTCTTGTCATCCAGTCAAAGAGCAGGACAGAGCTCTGTGACAAAAAGGATACAATTTCCAACAGTGAATCTGAAGACTGAAATATCATCTGAGGTAAAGACTGAGCATTTCTTTGTCTTAAATCACAGCAGTTCTTACACAGGAACATCTCTTACCAGGCTAGAAAAATCAAAGGGAGTCTCAGATGACCCCCAGTATGCATGTCACACTGTATGCATGTCACATCCTACCAGTAAACCCATATCTGGATTAATTCTCATTTCCACCCTGAGAAATGCAGAAGCCATATATGGGAACTCTACACTCGGCAAAATTGCACCACCTATGAATAGTGACAGCATTTTGGAGGTTATAACTTGTTATAGAAAATATTCAGATAATTTTGGTTATTTGATTAGTAAGTGAAAACCCCAACAGATTTCAATTGCAGCATGAATTATCTTTTTTACCAGTTCCTACTGTACCTGCCCCCTACTGACATAGGGGATCCCATTGTCTTTTCTGTCAGTACAGAAACTTTCACCAACATAAAATCCATTTTCAAAATCCTGGAGGGGGATGAACGGACCCCACACACAGCGAGGAAGAAGGGAGGAAAGTCAATAGATAAAATGGCAGATTTCCAGTATCTTTCAGCTAACGGGTCTGTCCCACCCTGCCAGTCTCTGGCCAAGACTGTAAAGGCGACCGAGCCTTCTTACTAGAGCTGTATTCTCAAAATTGACTGGGTACTTAGTAGGCACTGACGTCCATAAATATTTCACAAGGAAAAGAATGCATTTCCCAAGCATTGACTAGTTACATATATTATTTATATCAAATCATAACTTAAGTTGAAAAACAATAAATGCTTCAATAACAGACCTATTCACAACCTACTCCATTACTAAGTAAAACAGGCTCTGGCTGTTCCTCAAGATCTCATAACTATGCAGAAATTCAATGAGACCTGCATACAAACATGACCTACAAAGGTGGAGTATGAGATTGTAGTCACTTCACTGATACTAGTTAACTTGAAATTAGGTGGACAAGGGATTATAAGACACTGAATTCACTTACATTTTATATTTTTATTATACTTTTATTACGCTCCTGTTTGAGATCAGGTCTCCCACTCTAAATAAAGGGCAGAAAATGCACAAGGAAGTAGTGTTATCTTCCATTTCATACACAAAGGGTTAGAGCTCAGGGAGATAAAGGACAACATTTTCCACTGCCACGCCCCTAACATAGCTCACCGATAGCTTTTTTGCAGCAGAAAAAGTTGCTGCAAAAAAGATGAAGGTCAGGAAAACCAGAGACTGCATATTCCAGGTTCAGACCGAAAGACTCCTAAAGAGCTGGGAACTGAATTGAGACTTTCCACTTCCCAAACAACTTAGCTACAAAACTCCCCTTTCTTGGTAAATGATCTTCCAACAGGGTTTTAAATGACTGCTTTGTCATTCAACCTGTTCAGCATCGTAGAGGAGGCATCTCAGAGGAGGTGTAACAGACTAATGCTCTTTTGCCTGAAGCACTCATAACATTAACGGAAGTTAATTCTGCTTGCGAAAAAGAGTTAAGTGAGTTTTGCTAGCTCATAACCACAGCTAGGGAGAAGAGAAAAGCTTTTGGAGGGGTGAAAGTGGATCTGAGATGTAGGCAGAACCACCACCATTTATGTGTTTACCACTCAGCTGGCAGCTAATGGCCCATGTATAAACTCAGGATGAAAGTGGGTAAAATAAATTGCATTCTTTAAAAGAACCATCTCTTCTTTCAGTGGCACAGAAAAAAGATCCAAAATGCACCCTGGAAAGCTATTTTGAGTTTCTTCTTTTGGCGAGACACAGAAAGTGCCAAGATAAAGTCAGACAAATCAGTATTGTAAAGGGGGGGACAGCAATAAAAACAGTGGAAGCTCTGGAGACAAGACTCACCTTAGTACTGACAACAAGAAGGATATTTATGCACTATTTATACCACTCCAAGTGCAAATTTTGCCTTGCGTCAATTATAATGCATGTTTCAAAGATCTTTCTGCAGCTCTGGCATAATACTAATAATGTAGCAACAACGCAAGGCTGGGGAACCAGGGCTACTGCAGCTACTTTGGCCAAGATCAAATGGCACATTCCTCTCCCCTCGACACTCCAGGGCATCACACGCATCCTGACAAGCAAACGCCCGGAGTAGGCTGAAAGCTGCAACACGACAGGGGTTGTGCTAGTAAGGGAGCATTTCCCAAGGGTCTCCTTGTTGCTTCCTAGGTCTTCCTCCATTCCCTGCACCACTCCAAGTTGAAGTGAGAAGAGGGTTTGGGCACTACTTGGTTTTATAGTGATGTGATGGGGGCCAGGCCATCAGCCACTGTTAGAGGAAAGAGATGCATTAGTGGGATGTTATGAGGCAAACCTGGCTGGTGTTCTGCCTCCCCTGCCATCGCTGCTCACTTTGTGAAGGGACAGGGAAGAAGGGTGTCTCCGAAGTCACTCTGGAGCTCCCACTGACTCTGCAAAGCATGGCAGGAGGTAGGCCTGACCCAGCCCTGCCACCCTGCTTTCTCCTTCACTGACAGAGAAGAGCACAGATTCACATCCCACCTGAAACACATAGCTCTTGGTAGTGAAGCCTGCTTGCTTGTTATAGTGTTACTGGTTTATATGGTAGGTGTGAACTAATTCAGTTTATTTGGATCCAAGTGCTCTCAGCAACAGACAGGAAGATCAATAACCTTGGGAAAGGGGGTGTTGACAGGCAGGGACTTGTGGAAACTGACTGGAAGGATCAGGAACCTGCACACTCAGCTCTCCTCACTCCTTCAGCAACCACAAAGCATCCCCACCGTCAGAGCCTTCATTGCTCTCTGCATTCCATTTTCCATTGAAAAGGCATTTCGGGGAAGTTCTGCTTCGGCTGAAATGGGTAACTAGCCCTTGATACCTGGTCCTTCCAAGGCTTCTGCCGAAGAGGATTTCTGGTAGCACCTACCATGACAATATGCCCAGCCCTGTGTTTCCACCTCATCACTAAAGACAGGCTCCACAGACTCCATTACAGTTGTTTCTTTGCCCCAGTAAACCGATCCCACCAGTTGAAAATACAGCTGATCAACAGGAGGCAGTGAACAACCTAATTCCTTCACAGGATCATCCAGCCCTGTGATCCCAGACAGTACCTTCAAAGATCAGAATGTAGCCCCAGTTTGGCTTGATCAAAATCCAGCAAACACACCTCCAGGTAACTATCTTCTCTGATTTCTGCAGTACTAACAATGCAGTGACCATCTTACAGAACCGACTCAGACCACTGAGAAGTTCACGTGAACATCCTATGTGCACGATGCCTGTATCCACGTACAATCACTGGCAGACCACAAGCGATCCCGATGCCTGGTGCTCATCCTCAGCCCAGAAGAGCTAATTTCACACTGAGTTTAAAAGACGACAGTAGGACCGTGTCCAGTCCAACTCCATTCTACACCAGTCTCAAGCAGATATGAATTTGTATAGGCTGCTTATGAAGGCCTGGAAAAGGAAACCCTGACACAGCAGTGTGAAATCACACGCAGCTCTGTCACTCTGAGGGCTCACACTATAAAACCTTCATTGCTCCAATCCGTGAAGCAAAATGACAAATTACTCCAGTCAAAAGCTTATAGTCAGGACCTAAATCTTCCACCACCCCCTTTCTGTGTGAATTAATTTTAGGTGTTCTGTGAGATAAATTGAATTTTGCATTCTTCCAACTGCAAAAATAGATTGTTCTAGTTATTAAAATAAATATATGAAGAAAAAATTTGAAAAGATAAAAGAGAAATGAAATACTGGTGTAGTCAGAAGTCAGAGTCATGCCAAAGAATCACAGTGCTACTGAGACACTTGTGCTACATTTCTGCGGGGGCACCAAGGGGAAGGAAAAAAAAAAAAAAGTGGAAAAACCCCCACAGCTTTTCAGAGAGAGTCTTTTTGAAGGCAGTTTAAGGTTAAAATAAAAGCAGATGTCAAAACTTAACATGCACTGCACCAGCTGACTGACTTCAGTGGGAGCAAGAATGGGCCAAAATTTTTTAATCTTCTGGTTATACCTCCAACAGTTGCAGTGCATTCTCTGATCAGTATGGGGGGTTTATGTCTGAATTACAGATTTTGCCCGTCATAGTTATCTTCTTCAAACAGCCTTCGTCTTCTCTCTTCCACTAGGTACCATACATAATTTTTCTCTAACTGACCAAGTTCAGCCCTACCCAGAAGACACCACAAACTCCTAATTATCCAGGAGGCTGCGGTTGGACTTCCCAGGACACAGCCTGCAAGGTCCTCCTGAAAGCTGTCTTGGTCCCTCAGTCACCATTTACCTCCTTTCTTGTTGCATTACTGCGTATCACTTCATACTGGTTAACTTATCTACCTTCTACCAACATTTCAGCAAGGAGAAGAAGTCCTATGCTCTTCAGGCAGTAAAAATGCAAAAAATACCAGATACCAAAGCTTCAGAGATTTAAATTAAAGAGACTGGCACCTACATGTTTGAATATCTGGGCCCCTGAAACTATTAAGCAGCAATTACCACTTCAAAAGCTTGAGTCTTCCAATGTCTCAGTCACCCACCAGACCAGGACCTCTCAGGACAGCCATTGTGACCTGTTTAGTAGAACTTTTTATTTTCTGACAATTGCAGGTCAAGCTCAACTGGAACTATTTACAGGACTTGGGAAAGAAACACTTATAGAGATGAAGACATTTTATAATAAAGCATCTGAATTTTTAAGTGAAAAAAATTTGAAAATGAATGTTTCATTTCAGCTCAAATAAAATATTTAATTTTACTTAAAACAAAATTTTTACTATATTTTTGATTCAGCCAGCAAACAAAAAATTATTAGCAATTATTTCCACAGTGCTGCTTAGACTTGGGCTCCAAATAGATTTCAGTACATAAGAAAAACAATCAAGTGCTGCTTTGCTAACTCTGATCAATTAATTCTTAGTTCTGCAATAGCGGATTTTTCCTTAAAGCCCCAGCTTCTTGATTCATGTGATTATATGAAAATCTCAGCTTGCTTTCCCACAGAAAGTAGAGGTCTGATAATTTGGGTTGCAAACAAAAGTTCACGTGGTGGAGCACTAAGGGCTTAAATGCCCCAAACAAGCAAAACATGTATTTTTCCATCTTTAAAGTCAATCTCATCATAGGGCGTGGATATTATTTGTGATTTTTGAAGTCTTAAGGCAGGGAATATTTCAAATTACTTTCCAGGAGCTATTGAGAAAGATGCTTCAGGATACCTCCATCCCTAGGGCTTTTAACCCTTCTCTGTTACTGGCCCCCTCCCCCATTTGTTTTGGGGAAGGAAACCGTCAGCCAGCTAAGTCTAAACCCATACAAACAGTAAGAGTTAATTTGGTGCAATGTATCTGAGTGTAGTAACTGATTACATTTTTCCCCAAAGGAAACTTCAGTTAATTTGGTTAGTGACTCATATGCCAGGCTGCCAATTACAACACAGATGATTACACACATAAATTCACCGAGTGGCTCAACG
>NW_009612973.1:60712-71994 GCF_000690535.1 Cariama cristata | reverse complement strand
AAAAGGCGGCAGCAGAAAGGAAAAAAGGCTCCTCTTTACCTTCCTGGGATTGGGGGTGGGTAAGCACCCCATCCTGCAAGGTGCTGGGTGCCCATGAAGGCCATTGGAGACTGAGTGCCAAAACCTACAAGACGGGGACATGACATCTCTGAAATGGCAATGTCTTCTAGCTTTCCGTTTGGGATTTTCATTGCAGAAATGTGTTGCACACTCTCTAAAAGAGTGTTTGCCAGTATCGTTAGAGGGATCCATATACAAAGAGAGCAGGAAGGAGGTTAAATGAGCAGTGCTTGGCAGTACATCAGTAAATCATTTAAAGATAACCTCTGCATACCAACACACACACACACAAAAATCCAATTAAAGTAACTTATTACAAACCTGGTCCCATTTCTGAAGTGCTTTATATTCCTAAGGAGGAGTGGGAGAAGGAGAGGAAAGAAACAGTCCAAGGAGTCAGAGTCTGATACTATAACACAAGGAAAGACCAAGCTAGGCATTAGAAAAAAATTCCTACACGCCTCATCAATTGGCCAATGAAATCAATATCAAGGGGAGTTGGCCAGGCTCCTGAACACATACATTCAAAGAAAATTAGACTTTGCACTGAAAAGCAATAGGAAGCTGTGACATTTGGTGGAGAATGTAGGAGGAAGAAGGTGTTCTTTTATCTTAAATAAAAGATACTTCACTGGCCTAAAATGTGTTTCTAACTAGACATTCCTCTAGATAAACAGTTGCATACATTTCCTTCATTCAGGGTCAAGAGGCTAGCTATAGTATAATTCATGCAATTCCTTACTGGAGAGGCCAAAATCCTTTACAAACAGTAATTAAGCTTTGTGGCAGCACGGTACTATTACACCAGTTTTACAAGGGAATAAATAAAAGGATGTAGTGGCTAAGTGATTTGCCCAAGGTCATCAAGCAAGTCAGTGGCAGAATCAATTATTACACACAGACGCCTGGTCTTCCATCCTCACCTCTCACTGGTAGGCAACTCCACCACATTGGCCTTTATTCAATAGCCATTACAAAATGTATTAATTTTAATTTGGAACTATGTTTTTTCCCAAAAGACAGCAATTGGCTGTTGAATAAATACCAAGTGATTATTACAATCATATTTGCTGAAGGGTGGCTCATCAGTATAACGTGCTAGGTTCAATAAAAAGCTTATTGCCTGTCAAATAAACCTGATGAGCAGAGCCTGGACTGATGCGGAGCATATTCGATAGTCACTGGCAGTGGGAACTGCAGCTGCTCAGCACCTTTCGGAGTCTGAGTTCAAGTATTTTTTTGCAATATGTAGGGAGAAAACTGGCACTGCCAAAGCAGAGATAATTCCATTAGCAAGATAACCCTAGGTCAGTTTCTGGCACCATAAACTTGATTATAAGGGTAGTTAAGTCTCGCCAACTTCTGTAAAAACAACTTGGTGTGAGATACTGTTCTTAACAGGGTAAAGGTAGTAGAAATCACTCCTGTAGTATAAAAGGGTAAGGCGATTTTAGTGTTAGTGCTAAATTAAGTGCAGATACAGGAAGCTAAGGATCTTGCTTCTGGTTTTGTTATAACTCAGCAGAAGGAGAGAGCTGTAAATACAGTTGAATGGTCAGATTATGTTTTTCAGATAGATGGTCTGAACACAAAGGAAGCTATTTTAAATTGCCAGTTTCTTTTATGTTTTTCCAATGTGTGAGTTTGTAAGAATAGTGTTTGTTCTCTGCCAGACAATCGTGGATGCATCAAAAAATCTTTGTACCCTGCAGAACTGATTGTCATTTGCAGTTACACAGGAAGGCAAGCACCCTGCTATAAACTACAGTCATTCATTTTTAAGCTGCTTCACTCTGCCAAAGCAGGGTGAAAGGACATTATTACAATAAACATAAACCCTCCGTTCTGATGTAGTTTGTCAGTGCAAGCAGCACGTTTCACTGGAACAACAAGTATTGCTGCTGTCTCAGAGCAAATATTGTTCTTTACAAAAGCTAAGAGCCAAACAGTCAATGCGTGTGGTAACTGCTACTTATGTTAAATAAACAATTTTTAAAAAATTGGCTAGTCCAGCACTAAGTCCGGGCAAAACACCCGGGAAGAGCAGTGCCGAGTTACAGCACTAGGTGGCGAGCCTCTAACGAGAAGTAACGGCGGGGAGCAGAGCCTCGACCAAGGCTTTCAGCAGCCGCCGGACACAATTCCGCCTGCTGGAACAGCGGGCTCGGTTTGAACACCTAATGCTTCCCCGTAAGAGCTAGTGTCCTCCCTATATGCTGGCATAGAGCAGCGGCTAAAGCATACAGGACAAGCTGTACTGCAGACTTTGCTTGGAGAGAACAATTCTTACCATTCTTATCTGCAGACCTTACCAAGATGTTCTTCTCCTGTTAATGTTTCCTTAATATAGTTACTTTTTTTTTTTTACCCCACCCCCCCCACCCCCCCCATTTAGTCTGTTTAGGGTTTTGCTACTGGAAACAGGTGAAGGTTGAGATACGAATTTTAGAAGATACAGGTTCTGTTCGATTCACGAGGAGCCAGCCTGGGAAATATGTGATGTGGCTTCTCTACCAACGGCGAGCTCCTGTTAATGTTTCCTTAATATAGTTACTTTTTTTTTTTTACCCCACCCCCCCCACCCCCCCCATTTAGTCTGTTTAGGGTTTTGCTACTGGAAACAGGTGAAGGTTGAGATACGAATTTTAGAAGATACAGGTTCTGTTCGATTCACGAGGAGCCAGCCTGGGAAATATGTGATGTGGCTTCTCTACCAACGGCGAGCCAGGCAGCACAGCCACGCACACACATCCACACTCGCACAGGCCAATTAGAATGTTAATAATAATTAAGTGTCTTACTCCTAAGACGCTCCTACACAAGGGAATGCTCAAGTGCCAGTCAGCTCATTTCATTACATGCAGCCAGACACCTCTCAGACCTCGTGTATTTGCTAAGGGAGCGGAGCAGAGCGATCCCAGCTCCAGCCAATCTGATTTCAGGCGATCTGCTCAACAAACAAATTAGAGCAGCCTACAGAAAGAAACGTGGACCAGAAAAAAAGTCCAGCTGTGGCAGCTGAGCTGTACCTTTTACCTCAAATTGAGCCACAGCAAATAAATACAGGGTGAAACCTATAAATTTCCAGTTTACAGGGGTTTGTGGGAGTCTTTATCAAGCTTTGGTTTACACTCTTCAAAGCAGCTCCGTTTCAGATTTGAGATAATCCCCTAATTAAACACAAATTCAGCCTTAAGCTGCATGTCATCTGATTTCTACCTAAAAAATCAGAACTGGACACAGACTTGCTAGAATTGTTCGGCTTGTTCAGCTCCAAGATTACATTTAACTGGACAGCAAAGGCTGGCCCAGAGGTCACCTTCCATCTGTTTGAACCACGTGAGTCACCCACCTTCCTCATCTTTCATGAATGCCGTAGTCTGGCTCACAGCTGACCACAATGTGCTGCCTATTCACAAGTCAAGCCATTTCAGACCTCAGTTTGCAAACAGCTATGTCCTTTCATGGGCACTAGGACAGAAGGCTAGCAAGAGGGAATGGTGGAAGTGTGCTTGGGTTCAAGGTTTGCCCTCCTGGTAACATCCAGGAGGGGGCTGGGAAGAAAAACTTGGATAAAGGGTTCTGCTCATGAGAATTGTGAGTGACTCTGAAGAGTTTTGGAGTTTCATTATCCCTGGCTACAAAAGGATTAGTTCAGTATGTTTCTCATACTAGAAATGTTATGGCTACTTTTCACCCAAACATCTACTTTCAGAAAAAGAAATAAAGAAAAAAAAAAAGTGAGGCAAGAAGCAAAAACTACAGGAGTATGCAACAGAAAGCCCTGTTTATTCAGAGCACATTCCAAATAAAGCAGATACAAAAGAAGTTAGAGCAAGACTGAGTCATTCACATTTCCAATAAATTAAAGGGAAAAAAAATCCCATCATTTTTCACTCTATTTCACATCAGAGAACAATCACAACAGACTACTCACTTCATGTGATGACTTTACCCCAGTCCCCAAGGGGTTTCTCTGCCTCTCTTGCACAGCTCTGAAAATTACATTTGCCCCTATTTTACATCTCTCCCCACATCCAGTTTGCCCCATTTCAAACACTTCAGGTTCACACAGCAGCCTGCTTGCAGTCTCTTTTAACTATCCTTTGATTTTTACCAGCTGCAAGAGCAAAAAAACCCAAACCCAAACCCATGCATCTGATTAGATGTGCATGACACATAATGCTTACACCTGAGTGTACATCTGAGTTTACCCAGACTGGGTTTTCCCAAAAGATCAGATGTCTGAGCAAAATCAAGCCAGTCCAGCTACCTGAATCCAGTAGACAACGAAGAAATGAAGGTCCCTCTGGGTCCTATTTCCAGCTTCTCCACAGATAACCAGAGGGGATGCTGTTGGGCCAACTCACTGCTGGGTAGAAGACTTGCATACCCAGTTCCAATTTTATCTTCAGCCCTTGGGAGGTAAAAAGCTACATTTTTGTTGCAGAAGATCAGTGAAAAGAATCATAGCACTTGGGTTAGAAGGGACCTTAGGGATCCCTTGTTCAAACTCCTGCTCAAAGCAAAACTAAGTTACAGTACTACGTAGAGCACCAGACCTTGAAACAGAAGTGAGCAGATGTGGGAAAGATTCTAGGTAAAGGTCTTCCCAGAGTTCTTCAGAAATTTTTATCCAAGCTTAGCAGTGTATAAACAGAGTTCGCTCTAGAGCAGAGTAGCTGCTCTGTTACTCAATAAAAAAGATTTTCTATATTGCATTGCTGGTGTGCTCTGAGCTTCTAAAAGCATTATAGAAGGTGCAATCAGAATTATATGGTGGAAACCAAAAGGGAAATGGTTGCATTTGAGTTTAGCACAAAAACCTAATTATAATTGCACAGGAGAACGGAGGAAGAATGGAGTAAACTCCTACACTGAGCTTACTTGGAGATTCTGCCACAGTGAGGCAGAGAACCGAGAACAACCTGGAGACTTAATGTGGGTATTCACTCCCACAGGGATGCTGCTGACTGACTTAACTGCAACTATATTTGAAGCAGACTGTTTTATATCTTCTGCCTACTTTGTACGAGATCAAATTTCATCCTCTCACTCATAAACAAGAACTTGTGTTTTCTCAAAATTGTATTTACAAATTTTAAACAGAAAATAGCAACTAAACATGCAAAAGTAAGTTTGAATAACTCTAGATGATTTGCACTAGCGTTACTCTGCACATACAAACTTTCAAATCATGGAAATAATGAAGTGTTCTTGATAGTCATTTTCTTCTCAGCCGTACAGTAATGAACAAATCTGTTTTACTGTTATTGCAAGGCATCAGCAAAACAGTATGACAATATCTGAAAAATGTAAGAAGTATTAAAAAAGTCAAATAGTCTGAGCTTTGTTATTCACATGCGGCTAATAAGACTAATGTTAACTTTTGGAGGCATCTATAAATTACAGGAAAATGAGTTGGGCAATTAGCTGGAAGCAAAATAAGCACCCTTATTTTCTGTAGAACACAGCAAATCATTTTATAAATAAGTGTTTGATCAAATAATCATTTGGTCTTCAGGGTTGTGTAACCAAAATTCTCAATCACTTCTCCTTAGCTGCCAAGAGTTTCAGAATTACGGAAGCTGTATCATTTTGTCAACCTTCAATGCACGGAAATGTTGAGGCATGTCCCCACAAGACTATTATCTGTCTGACTTGCAGTTGAAAGCTATTAGATGTTATTTTTTACATTAGCTGAGAATTGCCCAGTTGCAGTTTTTAAGTTTGTTAAGGATGACAAAGATGAGCATGACAGACTTGCCGTGATTAAATGCTTCTTGAATTTATTTCACAATATGCTAAATGTTTCTTATGATACCATCTTAAAATTAGAATGAACTGATCTTGTACCTACTGAATTTTATGACATGATTAATTCTTTAAAGAGTAAATTACAACGAAACATTGATAGCAAATTACTTCGTTATACATGTAGCTCATCCAAAAACACATCACAACAAAAACAATACATTTTATCTGGCAGTATATGTCTGCTGTCATATCTGATTTCGGCAAAATAAGACTATTTTCACCTTATACAATCACGTTCACTGAGGGCAAGAAAACAGACCTTACAGTCATTGTCGAAGAGCTAAAATTTTACAAAAAGCTGAGTAGGGATAGTTTGCTGAGAAACAGTGGCTATATTATACACTAAAAAATAAAGCGTAGTGTGCGTGTACTTCAGAAGTGTTGAATTTGGACACAGTACATTTCTCTATCTTCAGAGTCCTAGTTCTTTCAATTTCTTATAGTTTGCGGAATTAATTATGTCCATTTCTACCTCAAATGCAGAAGGGGAACAAATAATTTTCTTGGATAAACAGACTTGAACAGATTGCAGAAGACCACAAAATATTGATTATGTTAAGTTTGAACTTCAAATTAAGGCACAAATGAAGGTTAATTTCAGTTGTTCATGTAAAGAGTCTTATGAATTGCTTTTAAAATGTATTGAAAAAGTATCAAAACTGGTCATAAGTACTATTTTCAATAACAAATTGAAGTTTACAGGACTGAATTGTATATTCAAGGGTAGTAGATATGAACATAAGGAGAAAAAAATACAGGATTTGCTAAGGGAAATGACATTTCCTTAAATTGCCCCTTCAAAAAGGGCATTCTTCCCTTAATCACGTAGTTATTTCCAAGGCGGGTGATCATCCTGCTTTGGATGCAGAAGAGAGGCAGTGGTCAGACCAGCACTGTACTCTAGCTAATCTTAGCTGCAAAGCCTGCTTTGGTTATTCTCCGTAATCAGCAGAGAGTGAAAAAGTAGGTACGACTGCCAGGTTAGAACTGGAGACAAGCAAGGACAGTTTAGTTCCACCTCCGTAACCGCTGCTCTGTCCTGGGCAGATCACAGCTCCGCTGGAAGAGGGACTGTGACCATAAGCTTCCCATAGGCAATTCAGACTGTTCCCACCAGCTGCTGTGTGTTCTTTGCCATAACCAGACCAAATCAGCATGCTTGCTATAGGTAGCTGGAAACAGCCAGTACCAAAGGGTCAGGAGACCTGCCTTGTGTTCTGGCTTTATCACTGCGTTATTTTTTACTTCCATACAGACAAATAAGGCTATTGTTGCTGTAATTACTATTCAGTTTGCAGTATGATCGATCTGCAGTCCGTATACACACACACGACTTCAGGATGCTGTGCTGAATTCTGAGTTCCCAGAGCCACAGAAACTGACCTAGTTGTGTTCACACTTCCTCTAGAGATGTGGTATAAATTTGAGCCAGGGAAACCGAGTCTCTCTTTGCACTAAAACCAGAGAAAATGCCAGTGTGAAGACAGTTTGGACAAGCTGAGATCTGGGGCTTAACTGTCTCCTGAAGTTTAAAGCTGACAAGATAGACACCACCAATAAAATTCAAACATCTAACAGGCTCCACTATCTTGAGTGGCATTATAGCCCCACAATGTCACAAGGGGCTCTCCAGCTGTGACAGTCTCTCGTTAAGGTGGTGTGACCCATAGAACTTTCCTGCTTACATCTGTGGGCTTGACCTCTTTGAAATAAACCCACAAGAAGTTTCGGTCTTTAGCAGCAAGGTGGACTGAGGCTTTTCCACACACCTCTTCAACCCAGTGCTTTGGAGTCAAACACTTCCAGTATTTAAATAGAGGGCTTTAAGAAGCTTCATATGGCTATGTTTCCTTTTTAGAATTAGCACATATCCCCACCCAGTACTTCATTTTCTTAAAACACAAATGTCTACATGTATAATAAAAATGTTGGCAAGTCCTAGTCAGACTTTAAGAAGTTTGAGACCTGAAAACCTGTGCACTCAAAAAGGATAAAGTGTGTGCCTTGCACTAATTTCTCATTCTACAGCTTGCCCATCACCGTGATGATGCAGAACAACATTGCGAGGGGCATGTGCTGCGTAACGTCAGCTGGCATCAGCAAAGGTGCTGTGGATACTGCAGAGCTCTACTGTGAGACTGCTGACTTTTCATGGCACCACACGAAACACAGAAATAAATAGCTCCTCTCCTACGATCACAGCATGGAAGTTTTGCTTTGCTGTCTAGCTCTTCTTATTAAAAGCATAAAACTCAACGCAAGATAGGGATTAGACACAGAAGCAGGCGAGTGCAACAGAGCCACAGGGAAAAGTTCAAGGAGTAAAAGGACTGGCACATGTGCCAATAAAGCCAGTCCTGGTGTCAGCTGCAAGTTGCGCCCTCAGAAACCAGAACTGAATTTCACTCAGAGAACAGAGGAACAACAGGCATAGACACTGTAGACCACACAGGCATGTACACCCATTTCCTTCTCCCGAGTCTCTGTGCAGGTGTTAAGAGAAACCTCTCCCCCAGCAAACTGTCATAAAACTGTTACTTTTTCTTTTCTAAAGCTTCTTAAAACCAAACAGGCACACAGTCTTTTCCTGTGAAGCAAGTTTATTTTTTTTTCCTATTTAAATTACAAACACATCAGAAATCTTCCTCACCACAGCACATCCTGTCTTTTCTCTGTCTGACATTTCGAGTACAAACTCTTTAGGGCAGGGTCTGTCTTTATTTTTTATGTCTCATAGAGAGCCAAGTCATATTCTCAATATTAAACAGTAAGTAGAAAAGGCCCATACACATGTACAAGGTTATATGATATATGCCCAGCTTATGTATGATACACAGATGATATGGTCAGTAAAACAGGCCTGAACAAGAAACCTCTCTACTTATATACACAACAAAACAGATCCTGACTTGTGTGCTGGGACATACACACGTGGTACGGCACATAAAGGAGGCCCTTGTGAATGTACACGCATGCATCTGGTTTTTAAAAGTCTCCAGCACCCCTTCAGACTGGGAGGAACAGGGAGAAGAGAAAAAGAGGACTGCAAAGGGGAGACATGTTGTCTACAGTTCACCTCTTCATGATGCTTGTTGGCAAGCGGTTCGGGAAGGCGGCAGTGACTCAGCCGCACAGACACTGTGCATTGGACTGTACATCTGAGAAAAGGTTGAGAACCACTGCTCAGTGTGACCCCTTGCCTGGGCAAATGCAAAGCAAATACATCTCTCTCAACAGTTCCCAAGTACCAGCTTCAGTCAGGCGCCATGATGACATCAGCCTTGCTTTTGCAATTATTTAACCTCTGTCTTTCAGATCAGCAATGAACCAGCAATGCTGACTAATACACACATCAGCTCTGGAAAGTTATCAACACACCAAACAGGGTGCCGGCCCTCAGGAATGAGCTATTCTTTCATGAGTTTATTTGGTTTGTATTTGGGGAAAGGCTGTATGAAACCAAACATTATGTGCCTGTAAGAAGCTACAGGCAAACCCCTGTGGCCCATGGAAATGTCAGTCCTTTTGTCAGAAAGATGCAGATATAGCAAAGATATTTGCTTTTTCTCATTTTTGTGTGTTATTTTGTGCTACTCCCCTCCAACTCTGGCTCCTGCTCTCACTCTCCATACAAGCACAGAAAAGTAGTTTCTCTTAACAGACATCTACAATAAACATGCCGGTACTTGAGATATAAACTGAGAGGCTGGCATTATAACAGAGCCTCTAAATCAACCTCAGGACCTTGTTAGCATAATTAGTGATAGAACTGGTATCTTACAAGACCCACGACAGAAAGTGGAAAAATAGTAATAACAATAAAAAAATATAGTTGTATCCCAGCAATTGCTGGGATGATTGCTGATGGTTCAAAAGCAAGTTATATCTTGCGTGAGACAAATACATTTTATATGATGTTTAATCTCACAGGAATTCTGCTGGAAATACTCAGAAGCTTGTTAGAGGAAAATAGGAGAATCTACTCACGTGAACAATGAAAGATTCTTGTGTGGAGGAGCTACTGTGACTCCCATCCTCGTAATAGGCGCACATCTTGCAAATACAAGCATGCTGAAAAGTAATGCTACCTTCCCTGCTCCTTTCTACTAATTTGAAGCTTCAGAGAAGACAGTACTGATCTTTCTTCCAACTGACACTGAGGTAAGATGGAGAAATGCAGGGGAGGGGATTTATTCAAGATCACCTGGAAGTCAATGGCAGAGCCAGAAATAGTATCTGTCTGTAATGGCCCTGAGAGCACTAATAAGTCTTAATGGCCCTAACTAGTCCCACCTGAAGCCTCCATTCCCTGCCCATGGGCCCAGGAGCCCCACTTAAGCTCAACCCTGGGTCTTCGGTCACCATATAAGCAAAGCTGTTAGGAATGCCTGTCTCCAGCTCACACACAGCCATGCCTATGCCTAACAATGAACCTTGTTGATCTTGACCCATTGACCAATTTCCTAGCTTGACCTCAGACCTCCTCAGACCTACCTCATCACTATGGACCTGCCTGGTGATCACTGGGCTGTGTCTGACCCTGGTTAGCCTTACTAGACCTGATCCTGAGCTGTGGATTGACTTCCTGGCTTGAGGTCAGACCTGCCTCGTCACCACAAAGTTGTCTGATGATCTGGACTCTTGTTTGAAGCTGGCTACCACTCCCAGACCTGCCCTGGTTGCCTCACTTGAGGGCTGTGGGACAGGGCTTCTGGCTGGTGAGGACCCTGACCTTGCAGTCACATTATCCCCTTCAGTTCCCTCTCTCTTTGGGAGCAGCTGGTGCTTGCTGCACCCTGACATTATCCTAGTGGACCACCCTGCCTCCCTTACTTGTTTCCATAGCACCAATGGCAGGAAGAGAAATGCCACATGTATTTTGATATGATGGGGGAATAGAGGCAGAAAGAAATTAAGGTACAAACTCAGGCTGGAACTCTTCTTCGTTCACTGTCTTAAACATGTCCTTCCTCCTACTTCATATTGGAGATGGCAGTATTGCCTGCCCCAATGCAAGGTGTCAGCAAAAGACATCCAAGGGGTTATATGAAGAGGTTCATGTTCTGCATCAGTGTCCCTTGAGAATAATAAATCTTGGCTGGCAAGAGTAGAAGCAAGAGGAATCAGGCTTTAGCCGGAGGAAGTGATCACAGTAGAGGGCTTGAGACCACAAGAAGGAAAGGCAGAGACCTGGGAAGGGGAAGCACTGTTGGATTACCCAGTAGGCCAACCGGAGGATGCAGATGTTGCTAGTGGGGAGCAGATTTGTGTTGGGCTACAACATAGCACTAGGGTAGCTTTAGCACTTAGCTGAGAAAGGCAAATGGGTTAAGCACCCACTGGATGGAGGATGTGAGATGCAAGGAACTCAAGGCAGAGAGGGCTAGGTTGTCCTTTGCCTGATG
>NW_009612973.1:58972-60681 GCF_000690535.1 Cariama cristata | reverse complement strand
CTGCTCTTAACTGCAGCTGGGATCTGGCACCAGATCTTGGCTTTCCTGAGCAGTCCTTGGTTCAGAATGCAGCATTCCAGCAGGGTTTATCTTGCTCTGGGGGACCTGGATATCTGGAGCCCTGGTTCCACGTGGGGAGGGCAGAACAGCTCATCCAATAGTTTCATCTCTAACTACCATCTCACTTAAGCTTGTCTTTTCACATGTAACAGGAGAAATTCCACATACAGCTCATGCTGAGGTTATAAGGCATCAATTCTCTAAATCTCCATATACAGACAATTATTTGCCTTCTAATTTGGAAGCTGAAGGAGGTGACTCAACAGAAAAGGATTTGGGCTGAGTCAGCAAGGTCTTTTCCTTGGGAGTTAGATATACAGCAAGAAAGCAAAATCACTTAGAGGGAGGCAGGAAAAACTTGACATTGTGGAGGTTCCAGGTATGGAATGCAGCTTTTGCAACAGACAGTTCCTCTGCCTTTCCCTCTTCCATTCCTGAGACATCCATGTGCAGCCTGTGGAGTGACTGTGCAATTAAGAGAGGAAGAAAGAAGTTAATGCTTTGTCTTTCCATAGCATCTAATACCTCAGCATCTACAAACCTCCTCAGACACTGCTTACCTATCTCAATAGTACAGCTCTTTTACGAGAACTGGGCCTTGCTAGAAGTTTATTTTAATTTGGAGATTAGAAATCTCTGTCAGCCCCACAATTCACAGTGTTGAAGTAAAGACCAGGATCCAGGCTTTTACAGGAATGGATGTAGTGAAGGAAAACTGTGGATTACACCTCTCTCGGGTCCTGGAAGTGGCTAATTAGCCTAGAGAAACACAGAAACTCTCTTAGTCTCTCCCTGCTGGAGGCAAGCCAAGGGAGTCTGCCTTATTCTTACCTGAAGTAGTACCCGAAGAAAGATCAAAGGATGAGACCAAGTTTTCATGGCTAGTGAATCAGGCAAGTCTGCCGAGGGTTTTGATACGATCTTAGCAATAAAGGGAAAACTTCTCTGCTTACTGACATGCTAGTTACGGGACATTCATTTTCTAGATTTTACTAATATGAATGTTAAATTCCTTGGGTCAGTTGATGGCTCTGTAATTTCATACTCTTCGCATAGGAAAAAACTGATGCAGAGTTTTCAAATGTGGTGGAGGCTCAAGTGTATTTTTGAAATGTAATGTCTGAGATTCCTTCACTTTCCAAGGGATCTGGGAGATTCACTTGGATGCTTTGGAAAATGTTACCTTAAGCAACAGTTTCCTTAAACAGTTGCTGCTGAAAACAGCAAGCAAGCCTCAGTCTCATAAGTAAACGTTTTTAGGGACCAGCTAGCAGAGATGAATGTGATCTTTACTGTCCCTTTGCCCTTTCACCAGAGCACCTTAAAGCACTCTGTAATCATAAATATAGGAAGAATTTTCTTCCCTTCTGTCCATCCCCACCCTGCTTTGGGAAAGAAAAGAATTATTATGACAATTGGGCAATTGTAAAACAGAGTAATTAAGTGACTTGTCAAAGGCCAGGTAGCCAAACTGGGGAATTGATCCTAAGCGTCCCAGTTCCTGCTCCTCCTTTGTAGCCGATAGGCACAGACCCTGCCGCTGAAAGGTCAGAATACTTCTTCCCTGGGGAAGATTTCATTTCCTCCTTTGAACGCTGAGGGAGGGGCCCCTCTAAATCACAGGTTAGGCAGGCACTCAACTGAGTTAA